>NC_079193.1:32842498-33007140 GCF_029499605.1 Hyla sarda
AAGTTTTGTAAAGATAAACTTTTTTTTATTTTATTTTTTTAACCCCAAGACAGGTCGATACCTGACAAATGTATTTTGGAAATGACTTACATGGTACATAAAAACACATGACAGCGATGAGAAAGTAGTAGTAGTCGAATGACACATTGTATTTGTTTGGAAGTCTCAGTGAGTACATCCCAGTCTTCCGCACATACGGTAAAGCAGCATAAATTGTTAAGAGTTCACCCGCTACGCCGAGAGGATACAATACAATAAATAAATTATACCTGCGGAGGGAAAATAAAAGAGAGAAAGCATTAAAGACTCTACATCCCTACATAACAGTGAAAACGCACAACATGGAGCCCAGGAACCAGACCGATGCGCAGGAAGCCTGTCAATCAAATCTGTTCATTGATTCTGTGTCCAATTATATTGTATACAATGGTCTTATTATAGGTGTAGCGGGATCATGATGTGAGAAGGATTATGTCACAAGAGGGGTCATGAATGAATTGTGTTTTATCTTATAGTCTATGGGGGAGATTTTTCAAAACCTGTCCAGAGGAAAAGTTGCTGAGTTGCCCATAGCATCCAATCAGATCACTTCTTTCATTTATAACAAGGCCTCTACAAAATGAAAGAAGCTATCTGATTGGTTGCTATGGGCAACTCAGCAACTTTTTCTCTGGACAGGTTTTGATAAATTACCCTCTATGTCTATGTATACTCATGCACTCTACGGCTGAAGAGAACTATTCAACCCCAATATATGTAATTTTCTTTCTTTTTTTTTAATATGCAAAAGAAAATAGTGTTGGCACTCACCCCCTTTAAAAGCAGCTTTTATTTCTTCTTTAAAAACATGCCTGCCGGTCGGGAAAGAACCTAGCCTGGCCAGAGGAAGCAGGGAGTACGTGAAACAGGCTGTCGCTTTCTTGGCTCATTCTTACCCAACTGGCGGGCATGTTTTCAAAGAAGAAACAAAAGCTACGGTTCAAATGGGGTGAGTGCCAACACTATTTTCTTTTTTAATATACGTTTTTGGCATGTTTTGCTTCATGTTTGAAACCTTCGCCCCCCTTCCCTTAACATACTATCCTGCATTTCAAAGACAGGTATTTCGGTTGTATAAGAATAGGTTGTACTAGTACAAGTTAAGCAGTAGTGCCACCTGTATATTTTTTCTGTGCCTAGTATCTAATTGGCATAAGGCTGCAGTTTATGAGTGTTTTTGATAAAAAAAAATGTCTGTGATTTGGTCGAAATCTTAGAAACAAGAGGGGAGAGACCAATGTTTGGAGGGTAATATATGTACAAACAATAAATCACCAATAGGTGGTCAAAAAAGACCCCTTAGTTCCCAACCATTAAACCGTATTGGGCTATGATCGCTCCATGTAGTATTGAATGCATGGAGGGGACATATCTGCAGTAAATGTCCCTTAACTACATGAGAATAATGCACACAGCGAGTTAAAAACAGCTATCTCCGGGCTGGAAGCGGCGGCATCCGGAACACGGAATCTTGGAGCTTCTGTGTTCATGATGTCACGCCACACCCCCTACATTCATGTCTATGGGAGGAGGCATGATGGCTAGTACGTAGCTTTTACACCTCCTCCCATAGACATGAATGGAGGGGGCATGGTGGCTTTAGTCGCCAGTCAACCGTTATGAGCGGAGTTCGCTCCGTGCACCAGATGACTGGGGTGCCACTGTGGAGATCACAGGGGTCCCACCGTAATCCTTTGGATAGGGGATAAGATGTTTTCCGACGGAGTACCCCTTTACGCCCCAGCAGTGATAAGCTGCTTGTCCTCCCTGCACTCATTACTTCATCAGCGCTGCCATGCACTGATGTCTTCTCTCCTACTCACTCTTCTCTCAGGGTGCAATAAATCTTCTCTCTCCTTCCCCCTGCCTACTCTCTGCACCTGCCTGCCGAACAGTTAAATCATACTTTATCATGACATCCAGTGGCAGGGTATTTAAAACTTCTTGTCAATGTCCGCAGCCCAAGAGGAACAAGATCAGGAGATGTTTTGAAAGTCTATAGACTCCTATAGACTTGCATGGGACTTTTGGTACATGTATGATTTACTTGTCCGAGGTTCGCTGTTTTACTCTTGAGCTGTGGAGATTGTTGGTATGGGGACATCCCCAAATCTGTTTTTTTTATTTGACATATAAAAAAGTTAATACCAAGTTTAATCGCAATATATTCAGCCATTAAGAAGTAAACATACATATACACAAACATATGTTGTGAGTGTGTGTGTATATATATATATTTCTGCTGGACCTGGCTGTTAAAAATAAACCATAACACTATCAATGTCCTCTCAACAAAAACCTGTAATCTATAACCTATAGCTTATTTTTATAAGCTTTCATTTGGGGTTCTTAGGGGTGCCTTAACCATAAGGTGCTTTGAGGGAGATTTATCAAACCAAAGCCGGGGTAAAGTTGACCAGTTGCCCATAGCAACCATTTTTTCCCCTGCACAGGTTTTGATAAATCTCCCCCATTTGTTGGCACGCAACTACAACTCCCAGCATGCCGAGACAGCCTTTTACTGTTCATGCATGCTGGGAGTTGTAGTTTTGCAAGATTTTGAGGGCCACGGTGTACAGACCACTGCACAGTGATCTCCAAACTGTGGCCCTCCAGATGTTGCAAAACTACAAATCCCAATATGCCCAGACAGCAAACTGCTGTGTGGTCATGCTGGGAATTGTAGTTTTGCAAGATCTAGAGGGCCACAGTTTAGAGACCACTGCACAGTAATCTCCAAACTGTACCCCTCTAAATCTTGCAAAACAACAAATCCCAGCATGGCCAAACAGCAAACAGCTGTCTGGGCATGCTGGGAGTTGTAGTTTTGCAACATCTGGAGGGCTACAGTTTAGAGACCACTGCATAGTGGTCTCCAAACTGTTGCCCTGCAGATGTTGCTAGGCAACTACTCACCTCCTGCAGGAGGATCACCACACGACGTTCAAGCTGGAGGATTGCTGCCCACCACTGCCGATCGCCACCTGGTAAGGGACCTCCACTGCTGCCGCCGCTCACATCACGGTTCCCACACTCTGCCCAGACTACCGTGGGTGGGCAGAGCAGGGAAACTGAACTTTAACCCCAATCCCTGCCACCTCACTCCTATCCATTCAGAGGATCGGGGGTGTCTTGGACACCCCTGATCCCCCTTATTTTCCGGGTCACCGGAGACCCGTATGACCCGGAATCGCCGCAGATTGCCGGTCTGAATTGACCGGTGATTTCTGGCAATTGCGGAAATGGGGGCGTCTCAGGACCCCCCTCGGCGATGTGCTGGGATGCCTGCTGAATGATTTTAGCAGGCATCCCGGTCCTGTCCCCGACCAGCTAGCAGCAGGGATCGAAATTCCAACGGGCGTACCTGTACGTCCTGCATCCTTAAGGACTCAGGATGCAGGGCGTACGGGTACGCCCTGCATCCTGAAGAGGTTAATAGTTGTGAGCCTGGGGGTGTCATCTTGTTTTATAAATATATGAATGGACAATAAAGAGACCTTTCTAGGGATCTCTTAATACCTAGGCCGGTAACCGTGACAAGGGGGCATCTACTATGTCTAGAGGAAAGAAGGTTTCACCATCATCACAGACAGTAGATCTTTACTGTAAGAGCAGTGAGACTATGGAACTCTCTGCCGCATGATGTTGTGATGTCTGACTCAATAAACAAGTTCAGGGGGGCCTGGATGTTTTTCTGGAAAAATATAATATTACAGGTTATGGATACTAGAATTATATGGATAGAACATTGATCCAGGGATTTATTCTGATGCCATGTTGGGGTTGGGAAGGAATTTTTCCTCTGTTATAGGGGAATTGGCATCAGCCTCATGGGATCTTATTTCTTCATCTGGATCAACACAGTAGGGTTATAGTGTAATGTTCCAGTACAGGACATGGTCCTGCACTACTCTTAGTGACCTGGGGGCTCCCCTGCAGGGTCTCCCCTGCTGTTTTTATAATTTTATTTATCTTACCTATGTGTAGTCAGTGTCCTAAAGTTTAGAAAGTCTAAAGGACCTGTGGGAGGTCTCAAGGACCTGTGGAATGTCACATGTTATGTTATGCAGTCACATGATTTGTTGTCACATGTTCTCCCAGAGAGCACCAGCTTAACCTATGACCCGCAGCTTGACCAATGGACCTTAGTTCAGACCCCCACTATATAAAGGGGCGTCAATTACAATTCACTCTCTTCCTCCAGAACCAGCCAGTACAGATCTCAGTACCAGTGATCAGCATCTGGAAGGCCACAAAGCTACAGTCATTCCAGTAAGTCTATGTCTGCTGTCACTACAAATAGTCAAGTCCTGCATATAGTCAAGCCTCAAGATAATTACCTAAAGTCTATTACAATAACTACAAGTCCAAGCAAGCTACGAGGTCCTTCTGGACAACCATAACTGGTTGTGGACTCTCCTTTCCTTAACTAGCCATTGGAATAGCAGAGATACCAATCGTGTGGTTCCGGTACCAAAAACCACTCTGGCGTCACGAACACTAGGGGTTAACAACATCTGGCCCCCAGTGTTAATACCATCTGATCCCACCATCTACACCGCTACACCCGTGGTCCCGCCATACACCGGTGGTCAACCACAATTTGTTGAACTTGATGGACTCTTCTTTTTTTTTTTCAACGTTATGAACTATGTAACCCAGATTCAGTTCCATTTTGAGGTGGAAATTTTATAATTTGCTGGAACCTGTGGACGGTTTTAAAGCAAAGAAAACAGGGGTGTAAATTAGCTATATGGCTATAAAAAGCTAGTCATCAGGATTTCATAGTCATACTCATCTACCTCTCACATTCTGAAGTGTCCCATGTCCCCCACCGCCAGCCACATGTACTGTGTCAAAAGTAACCAGGAAGTAGAGACTGCTGGGAGATCCAGGATCTGATGGAACAGGAGCGGCAGGGGATCGGTAAGATGAGTATGACGTCCTTCTTAGTGTTCTGAGCTTCCTGAAAATAAATGTTTGAAGGGTATTCCACTAGAAAACATTTATTTTTTAATCAACTGGTGCCAGAAAGTTAAAAAGATTTGTAAATAACTCCTATATAAAAGTCTTAATCCTTCCAGTACTTATCAGCTGCTGTATACTACAGAGGAAGTTCTTTTCTTTTTGAATTTCCTTTCTGTCTGACCACAGTGCTCTCTGCTGACACCTTTGTCCATTTTAGGAACTGTCCAGAGTAGGAGCAAATCCCCACAGCAAACCTCTCCTGCTCTGGACAGTTCCTGACATGAACAGAGGTGTCAGCAGAGAGCACATCCTGTGAAACACAGCTGTTCAGTGTGAGAAGTGTGCGGGTGTGTCCCTGTTTGAGCTCTCCAGGACTTCCAAGAGAACTACAGAGGCAGGTGTTCTAACTGCTTTTCCCAGGAGGGTGACAGACTCCTGGGGAGAGCCTCCCCTGCATGGAGCCCCGGAAATCTCGAGCCTCCACTTCCTGTTCTTCCAGGCTGGCGGGGGGTGGAGAGAAAACTGCAACAGCCATTGTTCCGGCCGGAGGAAGAAAATCTGGCAGAGTCTGCAGCAATGCAGGCTCTGCTTCCACGGCGACGGGTGCCAACCAGAGATCTGGAGGAAGCAAGGCGAGGAGGAAAAAAGTGGAGATGTGGGCAGAGAGAGGGCCCAAGGAGTCGAGCGATACATACTGCTCCCGCATGGCCGCACGCTTTGCGGAATATGACCAGTGCGGTAAGGAGCTGAGGATGGCCAGGGAGGATCTACGTGTGGCTCAGAATCTGGTGAGCACGGGGTCCAAAAAGAACAGGCCAGAGCTAAGAAAGAGGATCACAGCGCTGAAAAGCAAGATTGTGAAGCTGGAGGAGAGGAGAGACGAGATCCTGGAGGGAAGCGGTCTTTTCCAGGAAAAGCTGATTAATGAAGACCGGTTTGCCGCCACGAAATCCCCAGGTAAGGTGGAGGTGGATGATGGGGAGAGTAGTGGCGGTGAAGAAAGTGAGGATGGTGGTGATGAGGAAAAGGATGAGAATGTGGAGGAAGACGCTGTGCCTGTGGCTGCTCCCTGTGACACCCAGGCCACCCAGGACAGCTATATTGAACCGGCCCAGGTGGCTCTTCCTTCAAGTGAGAGCGAGGAGGATGATGTGGAGAGTGAGGCTGGGGGATTGCTAAGGGCGATAGTCATGCAGGAGTCCCCAGCCCACCTCCAGCATTTCACCTTTGGTGATGATCTCTGTGATGATGTGGCAGTTAAGAGGAAAAAGCAAAAGACACAAGAATCAGTGAAGTACGTGTTTGTTCCTTTCCAGCAGTCTGGGCCAGCTGCAAAGCTGGTTCAGGCTGCTGGGCCCCCCAGACTGCCAGACTCCGTTTCTGTGGTGGAACGGAGCCAGCATGGGGGGTACAGCATGGCGTCAGTAAAAGCTGCAGACGCAATAGATGTGAAGCCCACCCATCCTGCCGGTAGGGAGGGGCAGGATGGGCTCATGGTGGGCAGCGCGAGTTATGCCCCTGGGTGCTCGGGGGGCGGTTCCCCGAGTACTGTGGGCATTACCGGCACTGCGGGGCACTCCCCTGTGAGGGGGGGGAGTGTCCGGGCGCCGGGATTATCCACAGAGCCTGTGAAGTTGGGTGAAGCAGGTGCTGGCGCTGTGGGAGGAGCTGGGGTGCGCCCGGTGGGGCAGCCCCAGAATCAAGATATGATATCAGCCATGAAGGAGAAACCATCGGCGTCGACCCCAGCAGCGGCTAAGCCAGCACAAAGGACTTTACTAAAGCCAGCCATACTACAAGTCCCAGCCAGCCCAGAATTTGTTAGTCAGGACAAGAATGTAGGATGTGATATTGATGGGTGTAGTAGTGTTGTGGGTGAGAGGAGTGTATGTGGGAGTGTCAGTGGATTGAATGTTGATGGGAGTGGTAGTAGTATGGCTGGAAATAAAGAGGTTGAGAGTTGTGGTGTGAATGGTGTTGTAAGTGGTTCTGGCTCTGGGTCTGGTCCAGCTGCCCCCCCGGCAGTGACTGCTCCTAGGAGCTATGCTAATGTCGCTGCCGGGGGTTCAGGGGGGTCCCCGTCTCCGTCCGGCCCTGGGGGCCATTTGCAACAGCGCCTCCTGGAGGCTCTACGCAGGGGTGACAGGTCGATCCAGGTAGAGGGAAGGGGTGAGGTCGACCTGTCTTTCTGGATAGAGAGGCACGGTTTGGGGGCTTTCCGAGAGCGGAATGGGGAGGTGGTCTGGTCCCTCCCGACAACCGGGCAGGACAATAACCGTAGGAATGTGGTCCGTCTGATTTGGAGGGGCGAGGATGCGTGCCCACCTCGCGCTAAAGTGGTTGAGCTCCTCCTTCAGATGGAATTCAGGGCGAGTGACATCTTTGCCCTGATTCACCCCTACGGATCGTCTGAGTTTGACGTCAGTTTCGTTCGGCCAGAGGGTCTCGAACTCTTCTGGTCGAATTACGAAGTGGCAAAAAACGAGCCCGGCTGGCGGGATTTCGCCGTAAAGGCGATTTCCCGTCAGAATGCTGTCAAGAAGGTGACCGTTTTGACCCGTAACGAGTCACTTTCTTGTTATGACATCATGACCTGGCTCGGACGGTATGGGGATGTGACGGACATGCCCAAGAAAAACTTGGATGAGCACGGGATCTGGTCTGGGGCCTGGACGTTTTCCGTCAAACTCAAGCGTTCAGGGAGTACGGTTGCCCACATTCCGTCAGCCGCCTTCCTTGGACGTGATAGGATCCAGGTCTTCTACCAGGGGCAGCCTAAGGTCTGTCACAGGTGTGGCAGCCCCACCCACTTTAGCGCAGCCTGTACTGTACAGGTCTGCGCTTTGTGTGGTGGGGTGGGACATCTGGCCGCATCCTGTAGGCAGATCCGGTGCCACCTGTGTGGTGTCCTTGGGCACCCATTTAGCCGTTGTCCTAGCGCCTTCGCCCGTGCAGCGGCCGCTCCGGCTGAGGAGAGCTGTGAAGTTGCCTCGGCCGGGGAGGGTATGGGCAGGGATGGGGGTGCAACAGGGCTCGTGAGGAGGAAAAAGGGCCCCGCCAAACTAAGGCGGGAGGAAAATCGTAGAAGGAGTAGGGAGCTGGAGAGTGCCCAGGTGACGGGGGTAGCTCTGGCCTCTGCTCCTGAAGCTGGCCCTGTAACCGCTGAAGCCCTGGAGGAGGATGTGCTGGATGGGGAGATCAGGAGGCTTCACAGAGAGGAAGGCAATATGGCCGACCCTTCCGATTCCTCCCACTATGAAAGTGTGGATGAGGAGAGTGGGGAGAGGCCTAAAAAGAAAGACAAGGGCAAAAGGAAAGGGAGAAAGAAGAGGTCAGAGCCCTCTGTTCCTTGTACTACGGGCCAGGTTCAAAACGGAAGCCTGACTGCCCCCCCTCTGGTTGACCTGTCAAACCGGTACCTCGTCCTCGATACCATCTCCTCCCCCTCCTTGGCTGGGGAGGGTGAGGGCGAGGTGCCTAGGGAGAAAGAGTCTCTGGGAGGAACTGGGCCCTGTCCTATTGAGGCACCTTCCTCAGAGGGCAGGGCTAGACCGGGGCCGGACGGAGACGGGGATAATATGGATCTATCTGAATCGAAAAAAAGATCCAAGAGTGGTCCTGCCCTCTCGTCTTCTTCGGGGGATGAGGGGGCAAAAAAGAAGGGAAAACAAAAGTAAAGGGTGTGGCCGTCTAATTTAATCACCCTGTATGGCGGCACTCACCCCATTGACGCTGGCATCTATTAATTGTGCCAGCATAAAGTCGGATACGGCTAGATTCGCAGCCTTTGATTTTCTCGGCCGCGTTGAAGCCGACATTTTCTTTTTACAGGAGACCAGGTTGTCAGATCTAGCCTCTCTGGTAAAAGCCAGAAGAGAGTGGAGGCGCGGTCCCTCCCACTGGTCTCTTGCGGCTGAGCCGTATAGTGGGGTGGCGGTCCTTTTTACCGCTCCTGTTGAATGCCGACGGGTTATTGAATTAGAAATGGGGAGGTGCCTGATCTTAGATGTCTTCATGAAGGGACAAGAGCTCCGGCTTATTAACATCTACGCCCCGCAAAGTAAGCGGGGCCGTAAAGATCTCTTTATGAGGATTAAGCCCTTTCTTTTTACGAGTCGGCAGGTGATCTTTGGAGGGGACTTCAATAATGTCACGAGGTCCCAAGATAGGAGAGGCTCCAATAGTCCGCTGACTTGCGATAGTGTGGCGCTGATTATCATAGCTAGAGAAGCTCGCCTAGAGGATGCCCACATCCGGAGCCCCTCGGGCCACGCGGGTTTCACCTATCATCAAGGTAGTCGCAGGTCTAGGATAGATAGGTTTTATTTAAAGGAGGAAGCCGTCTCTTCTGCAGTGTCCGTGGTTGAGGTGGAGTTCTCCGATCACTGTATGATTTTGTTTTCCCTGAATGTTTCAGAAACCCCCCGGATGGGAAAAGGTTATTGGAAGCTGAATTCGTCCCTCCTGGAGGAAGCGGAGATAAGACAGTCCTTTGAGGATTTTCTTCAGAGTCAGGTACCTTTACTGGGCCTATGTAGTAGTAAGTCAGAGTGGTGGGAGATATTCAAGAAGCGGGTTGCGGGGTTCTTCCGCCAGCTCTCGAGCCTCAGGTCCCTGAACAGGTATCGCCTGTATCAGGGTCTGAGGAGGAAACTCGAGCTTCTTGTCTCGACTGGAGGTAGCCAAGAGGATATCTCCAGAGTGAAGTCCTTGCTGATGAGGTGTCAGTACGATAGGCACGCATCTTTGGTTTTTGAGAGGGATTTCGGGAAGTACCGCTCGCCCGACCCTTACAGAAACTGTAAGATGTCAGTGAGTAGTAAAGTCATTTCAGGACTGATTGATAGTACGGGATCTCTGAATCGGTCCAGATCAGGGATCTTGGAGATCGTCAGATCCTTCTACTCTCACCTCTTGGGAAGGAAGGATCTGGATCGGGATGTGATGTCGGGTTTCCTGGCTGAAACCATTCCTGAGCCAGGGGTAGACCCCTCTCTTGGCGTTTTGGCAGAAGAGATCAGGGAAGAGGAAGTGAGACTGGCGATCGAGGGGCTTGCCCCCAAGAAGTCGCCAGGTCCGGATGGCTTAACATCTGAGTGGTACAGGACCTTTAAGGAGTCTTTAGCTCCCCTCTTGACTGAGGTATTCAATGAGTGTCTCTCCTCGGGCACTCTGCCAAAGTCAATGAGGAGGTCAGCCCTGATTCTTCTCTCAAAGGGTAAAGATCCCAGCCGTATTGAGAATTGGAGACCCATAGCTCTTCTCAATACGGACAGGAAGCTTCTGGCCAAGATACTGTTTAATCGGCTGGTGAAGTTTGCACCCCGGCTCCTTTCGGAGGCCCAGCACTGCACTGTTCCAGGCCGAAGCACCTTAAGTGCTGTCCTTAGTGTCAGGGAGGCAGTGGAGCGGAGTAGTGCGGGTTTCTGGAAGGGGTACTTGCTGTCCTTGGATCAGGCCAAAGCATTTGATCGGGTGAACCACGAGTACCTCTGGTCCGTCCTCCTGAGATATGGCTTACCGAGTACTTTTGTTAATTGGCTTAAGATCTTGTATGCAGGGGCAGAGAGTTTCCCACTGGTGAACGGGTGGTCTGGCCACTCTTTTGGAGTGGGGTCTGGAGTCCGTCAGGGTTGTCCTTTGAGCCCGCTGTTATATGTGTTCGCGATCGATCCCTTCCTTAGGAGGGTGAGTTGCGGACCGTTGGTGGGAGTCGGGATGAGTTTGGCGGAGCCGGGGGCCATCCAGGGGGTAGTGGCGTACGCCGACGATGTCACTATTTTCGTCTCCTCAAGAGAGGGGGTTGATGTGGTGATGTCGGAGGTGGAACGCTACTCGGAGGCATCCGGGTCTAAGATCAACCGGGATAAGTGTGAGAGTCTCTGGCTGGGAGGGGGGGATCCCACGTTTGATCTCCCAGACACCCTTCCAGGGCCCCAAGAATCAGCAAAAGTCTTAGGCATCACATTTGGCCAGGATGATTATCCCACCAAAAACTGGGATGGTAAGCTCCAGGATGCCACTCAGAGGGTGAACCAGTGGAAGGGTTGGTCTTTGACCCTCAGGGAAAGGGTACACCTGATCAAATCGTACCTGCTCCCCTTGTTTATCTATCTGGGCAGCGTATGTATCTTGCCAGAGGCTTACTACACTAGGATCTACAGCCTGTTTTTTCAACTGTTATGGGGGAACAGGATGAACCTAGTCAAGAGGGAGGTTACGTACCGCACGAGGAGACTAGGGGGTTTATCTATGGTAAACCCTGTGGTGTTCTTAACAAACACCTTTTTAAAAGCTAACATCTCAAACCTCTGGTCAGAGAGGGCTCCTCCGTGGGTACTCTCCTGCAGGGAATGGTTTCGGCCTTTCTTCCAGGAATGGGAGACAGGAGGGCAAGTGAAGGACCTCCGTACGCCCCATGGATATCTTCCGGCTTACGCTACCCCGACTCTGAAGGCGATACGTCGGTGGGGTCTGGGAGTGTGGGAGATCAGGACCCAGTCAAGGCAGTTCCTTGACAAACGGGTTCTGTTGACCCACTTCCAGAAGCCTCTGGCACTCAGGGACTGCCCAGGTCGGGATCTGAGGGTGGGGTTGTACCTTTTAAACATGAAAAGGATCCCCCAGAAGTTTTGGGACTTGGCCTGGCGCTGCTTTCAGGGGAAGCTATATGTAAGGGACAACCTGAAGTGCAGGAACTCTGATGACCGGGGATGTCCCCGAGAAGAGTGTGGGGACACGCTGGAAAGCATGGACCATTTCCTGCTTCATTGTCCCTTTAATATAGGGGTTTACAACCGGGTGGGCGCTTCCATCGGCTGGAGTCAACTTGCCGGCCTTACCTATCCGGAGTGGGCTTATGGGGCATTCAGGACACTGGGTGGCCGAGACCGGGGCACTTTATTCTTAGTTAGTTTAGTGGTTAGGTACTACACGTGGAATGCACGGTGTTTAGTGTCGACCCAGCAGAAAATCCTCTCCGAGGTGGAGGTCTGTAGGAATATCACCGGTGACCTCGGGAAGATCAGGTCTTTGGAGTATGGCAGTCTTGGTACCAGTAGGGCTTCTCTCCTGTGGAGAGGGTTTTCTTTTGATGTGCCCTAGGTACTAGATCTTTTGGGTAGAGTACCTTTATTTTGGATAGGGGAAGTGTGATAGGGATAGAGATAGGGTGAGAGTAGGGTTAGCTTTAATGGAGGGATAGAATTAGGGAGAATTGTAGGGGGAGTTAGGAAAAGAGTTAAAAATTATTTTGGTGTATCAAGTCTGCCATCCTTCTTTCTGGTGGTGGGCTAATGCATGTGCACGCTAGCTTTTTTGTTTTGTTTTAAGCTGATATGGCATGAAGGGCTTACAGGCGACCAAACTTGGGCCTAAAGTGGGTTGTGGTTCAGTGTCTGTTAGTTAGTATGTATAAGTTTGTGTATAAGTTGGTTGGGTGGAGTGCTAGGTGGGGAGGGTGTATTTGTGGGTGGTGGTGTGTTTTCGTGTTTTTGGGGGACCTGACATGGGTCAGTTAAGGACAGAACTTTGTAAACTGTAGAGGAACGGTATGGACTCTGACCCATGTGCAGGAGGGGTGGTGTGGGTGAGGGCACAGTTCTAGTGTAGGGATTTCCTGTATTTTTTTATTTTTTATTTTTTTTGTAGGTTTCTGTAAATAGGGTGCATATATTTATGTTTATATACTATAATTTATTAATTTCTATTAGTGATTTTGTATCTATTTGGTTTTGTATCTACATCGTTTTATATTGTCTCATATTATAGTTATGGCAGTCGGACCAGTTGTTGTGTTATGTGTTTTTGTTTATTTATTTATATTTTTAATTTTTATATTTTTAATTTATTTATTTTCCCCTTTTGTTTTGTTTCCCGAGTATGGATGGTTTTGAGTCACAGCCGGGTAGTGCTAATTTTATGTTTATGTTTAAGCCAAGTTGTGCTGTTTATTTTTATTTATTTATTTCTTTATTTTTATAATTATTATTTATTTATTTATTTATTTTTTATTTTTTACCCCCCCCCCCCCCCCCCCGAGTATGGATGGTTTGAGTTACAGCCAGGTAGTGCTAATTTTATGTTTATGTTTAAGCCAAGTTGTGCTGTTTTTATGTTCATTTTTGGTATGTGTGTCAGTGTGTTTTTGTTTGTTTGTTTTCTTTTTGCTTTGTAAAGCTGGGCTGGCCGGTTAGGCAGGGTTTTGTTTTTGATTTATATTATAGCTGGTTAAGCTTGTTTTTTGTTGTATTGGATAAGTTTTGTATTTTTATAATAAAAAGAGTGTCAGCAGAGTGCACTGTGGTCAGACTGAAAGGAAGATCAAAAAGAAAAGAACTTCCTCTATAGTATACAGCAGCTGGTGAGTACTGGAAGGGTTAAGATATTTAAATAGAAGTAATTTACATATCTGTTTAACTTTCTGGCACCAGTTGATTAAAAACATTTTTTTCTAGGGGAGTACCCCTTAAAAGCAGGACAACCCCTTTAAAGTGAATCTTCATGGTTTTATTCAACAATGAAGTTCTGACCTCTTTAAAATTTTAAGTCTTTTTTTTTTTTTTTTTTTTTAGTAATGGTTTTCACAGTGGACATTCAGCAGCAAAGGAGCAAGAGGTGAAAATATGCAGAACGGAAAGCTTTGGAAAAAGAAGCTGATGGCGATTCTCACATAAAATCTATAACCATGTCCTCTCCAATTGTAGCCGAACCAGCTGAAAACATTTCTCCTGCAGAGCCTTTATACCTCCATTTCTCTGACCCCCTGGTGCACCGCACTTTACTTTACAGGGAATGAGGGAACAGATTTAGAATATAGGTCAACATTTCCCCGTTTCATTATGTTACTAAAGAAAGACAGAAAAACCCTTCCTGGATCAGGAGCCTCGCCATTGTTTGCATTCACTTAAAAAGAGTTCGTAATGCTTAAAAAAGAAATTATCTGGACAGGGCCGGATCTTAGAATGGGAGGGAAGCAGAGCTGGTGCAAAAGCTTTCTCTGGGCCCAAAATGTAGCCACTGAGTCCTGATGAGCTGAATATAAGCAGTGATACTTTCAATAGGAAATTGTTTTCTAGGATTTGCCCTTTTGCATCTAGTGATCAATGTGTTTGCATCCAGCAATAATGCAGTGATTTCAGTGATCAACCTATTAGCATGCAGCGATCATTTCAGAGATCAACCTATTAGAATGCAGCGATCATCCCAGTGATCAACCTATTAGAATGCAGCGATCATCCCAGTGATCAACCTATTAGCATGCAGCAATCATCTCAGTGATCAACCTATTAGAATGCAGCGATCATCCCAGTGATCAACCTATTAGCATGCAGCAATCATCTCAGTGATCAACCTATTAGCATGCAGCAATCATCTCAGTGATCAACCTATTAGCATGCAGCGATCATCCCAGTGATCAACCTATTAGCATGCAGCGATCATCTCAGTGATCAACCTATTAGCATGCAGCGATCATCTCAGAGATCAACCTATTAGCATGCAGCAATCATCTCAGTGATCAACCTATTAGCATGCAGCAATCATCTCAGTGATCAACCTATTAGCATGCAGCAATCATCTCAGTGATCAACCTATTAGCATGCAGCAATCATCTCAGTGATCAACCTATTAGCATGCAGCAATCATCTCAGTGATCAACCTATTAGCATGCAGCGATCATCTCAGAGATCAACCTATTAGCATGCAGCGATCATCCCAGTTATCAACCTATTAGCATGCAGCGATCAACCTATTAGCATGCAGCGATCCACCTATTAGCATGCAGCGATCATCCCAGTGATCTACCTATTAGCATGCAGCGATCATCTCAGAGATCAACCTATTAGCATGCAGCGATAAACCTATTAGCATGCAGCGATCATCTCAGTGATCAACCTATTAGCATGCAGCGATCATCTCAGAGATCAACCTATTAGCATGCAGCAATCATCTCAGTGATCAACCTATTAGCATGCAGCAATCATCTCAGTGATCAACCTATTAGCATGCAGCAATCATCTCAGTGATCAACCTATTAGCGTGCAGCGATCATCTCAGTGATCAACCTATTAGCATGCAGCGATCATCTCAGAGATCAACCTATTAGCATGCAGCGATCATCTCAGTGATCAACCTATTAGCAAGCAGCAATCATCTCAGTGATCAACCTATTAGCATGCAGCGATCATCTCAGTGATCAACCTATTAGCATGCAGCGATCATCTCAGAGATCAACCTATTAGCATGCAGCGATCATCTCAGTGATCAACCTATTAGCAAGCAGCAATCATCTCAGTGATCAACCTATTAGCATGCAGCGATCATCTCAGTGATCAACCTATTAGCATGCAGCGATCATCCCAGTTATCAACCTATTAGCATGCAGCAATCATCTCAGTGATCAACCTATTAGCATGCAGCGATAAACCTATTAGCATGCAGCGATCATCTCAGTGATCAACCTATTAGCATGCAGCAATCATCTCAGTGATCAACCTATTAGCATGCAGCGATAAACCTATTAGCATGCAGCGATCATCTCAGTAATCAACCTATTAGCATGCAGCGATCATCCCAGTTATCAACCTATTAGCATGCAGCGATCAACCTATTAGCATGCAGCGATCATCTCAGTAATCAACCCATTAGCATGCAGCGATCATCTCAGAGATCAACCTATTAGCATGCAGCGATAAACCCATTAGCATGCAGCGATCATCTCAGTGATCAACCTATTAGCATGCAGCGATCATCTCAGAGATCAACCTATTAGCATGCAGCAATCATCTCAGTGATCAACCTATTAGCATGCAGCAATCATCTCAGTGATCAACCTATTAGCATGCAGCAATCATCTCAGTGATCAACCTATTAGCGTGCAGCGATCATCTCAGTGATCAACCTATTAGCATGCAGCGATCATCTCAGAGTTCAACCTATTAGCATGCAGCGATCATCTCAGTAATCAACCTATTAGCAAGCAGCAATCATCTCAGTGATCAACCTATTAGCATGCAGCGATCATCTCAGTGATCAACCTATTAGCATGCAGCAATCATCTCAGTGATCAACCTATTAGCATGCAGCGATCATCTCAGAGATCAACCTATTAGCATACAGCGATCATCCCAGTGATCAATCTATCAGCATACAGCGATCATCTCAGTGATCAACCTATTAGCATGCAGCGATCATCTCAGCAATTGACCTATTAATCACTTCATGCTAATAGGTTGATCACTTGGATGATCACTGTGTTCTTATAGGTTGATCACTGATATGATCGCAGCATGCTAATAGGTTGATCACTGAGATGATTGCTGCATGCTAATAGGTTGATCACTGAGATGATTGCTGCATGCTAATAGGTTGATCACTGAGATGATCGCTGCATGCTAATAGGTTGATCACTGAGATGATCGCTGCATGCTAATAGGTTGATCACTGAGATGATCGCTGCATGCTAATAGGTTGATCACTGAGATGATCGCTGCATGCTAATAGGTTGATCACTGAGATGATCGCTGCATGCTAATAGGCTGATCACTGAGATGATCGCTGCATGCTAATAGGGTGATCACTGAGATGATCGCTGCATGCTAAAAGGTTGATCACTGAGATGATCGCTGCATGCTAATAGGTTGATCACTGAGATGATCGCTGCATGCTAATAGGTTGATCACTGAGATGATCGCTGCATGCTAATAGGCTGATCACTGAGATGATCGCTGCATGCTAATAGGTTGATCACTGAGATGATTGCTGCATGCTAATAGGTTGATTACTGGGATAATAGCTGTAAGCTAATAGGTTGATCACTGAGATGAGCGCTGCATGCTAATAGGTTGATCACTGAGATGATCGCTGCATGCTAATAGGTTGATCACTGAGATGATTGCTGCATGCTAATAGGTTGATTACTGGGATAATAGCTGTAAGCTAATAGGTTGATCACTGAGATGATCGCTGCATTCTAATAGGTTGATTACTGGGATAATAGCTGTAAGCTAATAGGTTGATCACTGAGATGATCGCTGCATGCTAATAGGTTGATTACTGGGATAATAGCTGTAAGCTAATAGGTTGATCACTGAGATGATCGCTGCATTCTAATAGGTTGATCACTGAGATAATAGCTGTAAGCTAATTAGCAGGAAGCAATCATCCCAGTGATCAACCTATTAGCATGCATTGATCCACTCGCCTGCTCAGTGCAGGGACTAGAGACCCTGAGTTGTGTCACTGCAGATGCCCAGATAAATATTCATGGAGGAGATGCTGATAACATTAATGTTAAACAAAAACAACGCAGTGGAGAGTATTATTTAAGGTCCATTGTTAATCATGTCCCCTGCCCTGTTAGCCCATAGCAAACGGTTAGATTCTTCCAACCTGCTGTCAATTTCCCTTTAGGACTCTGTTTTGTTCAGATTTGTCTCATTTGAAGAAGGGGGCGGTCCTATTCAAAGATTGACAGCTATCTGTGAATAGGTGAATATAGAGAGAAAGAGCCGGCAATCACGCAGTAGAATCGCCCACTTGACTACTTAGCTTATTTTGGAAATAACTACTTTTGGGGTTATCCAGGAAAAAACATATATATAAATCAACTGGCTCTGGAAAGTTAAACAGATTTGTAAATTACTTCCATTAAAAAATCTTAATCCTATCAATACTTATGAGCTGCTGAAGTTGAGTTGTTCTTTTCTAAGTGCTCTCTGATGACACGTGTCTCGGGAACCGCCCAGTTTAGAAGCAAATCCCCATAGCAAACCTTTTCTACTCTGTGCAGTTCCCGAGACAAGTAGAGAGCACTGTTGCCAGACAGAAAACAACAACTCAACTTCAGCAGCTGATAATTATTGAAAGGATTAAGATTTTTTAACAGAAGTAATTTACAAATCTGTTTAACTTTCTCGAGCCAGTTGATTATATATATAAAGTTTTTTCCTGGAATACCCCTTTAAGTTTTTTGGGAACTTTCCCTGTAAAACTATAAACCATTCTGCTTAGCTCCTCCTGCTGTATAACAAGATACCTACAGATTTAACTGCATTTTAATCTGACAGGTTTCCTTTAAAGGCTTTTTTTTTTTTTACAAAACCCCACAATAAAAAGTGCCGGTTGGCGCGGTGCCTAATTGATTTATAAATACAGGGAAATGCAATCTGGCGTAGTGAAGGATAAAGTGACAAATATGTCAGTACGTGATTGCGTTATTTCTTCAATCTGTCCTGTACTAATAAAATTCCATTAAAAAACTCTGCGATCAGAGCTGCCATCCATGCCCACCAATCTGTCCCGGTACGTGCACGCGGCAAACACCAGCGACCATGCACGCTGCCCACCTGGCCCATTTAATGAAGTACGGCAAGTGATGGAGAAGGTTAAATGTGTAGTAGGAATATCGAGTGATCTCGGTCACAGTCCACACCACCAGGAAGAGAAGGACGCTCTGTTCATTCTGGATCTGAGAAAACATCAAGGAACATAAAGCGTCATCTAGAAGTGTAATAATACAGCGGCCGCACATAAATCACATCACAGAAAACCGGAGAAATGACTGACAAAACGACTGCAGTCTGAACAGTTTTATGGATGGTCTGGACATATGGCGCTCATGGAGAGTACAGATAGTGGTTACAGCAGCGTCTCCAAACCAGCGTGCCTCCAGCTGTTGCTAAACTACAACTCCCAGCATGCCCGGACAGCCTTTGTGTATCATTTGAATAAAATGATGCACAAAAAAATCCAATGGAAAAAATAAATAAATACATCTAAAAAAATAAAAAATAAAATTCCACCAACATCAAAAACAAAAAATAAAAAAACACAAATAAAAGTACAAGGCAGAAAATGTCACTACTGCAGCACCTGCTACTCAGTATTGGTCCCATTGGAACTGCAGAGTTACACTATAAGTCTATGTTCACCTAGCATAAAACCAAAACAAAAAAAACGCCCATAAAATAGGTATAAAAGCATTAAAAAAAATTTTTAATCTAATAATGTTTTATAGTAAAGTCTATGAAAAAAAGCTGAACAATGATTGCAATGAGGGGCATTTTTCCATAGACTTTAAAGGGGTATTCCAGGCAAAAACTTTTTTATATATATATATATATATATATATATATATATATATATATATATCAACTGGCTCCGGAAAGTTAAACAGATTTGTAAATTACTTCTATTAAAAAATCTTAATCCTTCCAATAGTTATTAGCTTCTGAAGTTGAGTTGCTGTTTTCTGTCTAACTGCTCTCTGATGACTCACGTCCCGGGAGCTGTCCAGCTCCTATGGGGATATTCTCCCATCATGCACAGCTCCCGGGACGTGACATCATCATTGAGCAGTTAGACAGAAAACTTCAGAAGCTAATAACTATTGGAAGGATTAAGATTTTTTAATAGAAGTAATTTACAAATCTGTTTAACTTTCCGGAGCCAGTTGATATATACAAAAAAGTTTTTGCCTGGAATACCCCTTTAATATAACACATTAGGGTGTGATTGCTTACACTGTGTTTTGTCGTTTGCGTTATAGTACCTTATAATACCTTAACAACAATACCTCGAAATCCATATTTTATAATATAAGTCAAGGGGAAACAGATACAGGTGATCGCGGTGATGCCCTGTATTAACCCTTCAGACGCGGCGATCAAAGCTGACCACCGCGTCTGAAGCGAAAATAACACTAACCCGGCTGTTTGATCGGGCTGTTCGGGACCGCCACGGTGAAATCGCGGCATCCCAAACAGCTTACAGGACACCGGGAGGGACCTTACCTGCCTCCTCGGTGTCTGCTCCGTGCCGGGATCCCCTGCATGGCCGGAGCTCTCCTTTGTAGTCATCACGTAGTCGCGCACGTCATGGCGGCGACGGAGAGCGAGGATACCGGGCAGCAGAGACGTTCCGGAGCGACGAGGACACCCTGGGGACGCAGCGACAGGAATGGAGGGCGACATCCAGGGCAGCGGTGATGAGTGGTGACGGGTCCGGAGTGGCGGGGACACGTGAGTATTACCTTCTAGACCAGTGGTCTTCAACCTGCGGACCTCCAGATGTTGCAAAACTACAACTCCCAGCATGCCCGGACAGCCAACGGCTGTCCGGGCATGCTGGGAGTTGTAGTTTTGCAACATCTGAAGGTCCGCAGGTTGAAGATCACTGTCCTATACTTCACATTGTATTTGGTTCAGAATCTTTATTTTCGAGATTTTTATCCTATAAAATTAGGTGCGTCTTATATGACGAAAAATACGTTACATAAGAGCAATAAAACTGCAGTGTGAATCCAGCCTTATTAGTTTAAAAAAAAATTATGATAAATTGCTGGTTTTTATAGCTATTGCATGGCCTTTTTTTCGTTGTTGTTTTTCATTTTTATTTTTATTTTATTTTACAGTGTGTGAACGTAGCCTAAACCCCATTTAATCAGCATTAAAGAGTACCTGTCAGGATCATGTTAAATTTTATAATCCTCCCAGTTCACTGCCCCCATCATGATAAACCACCTCCTGCCTTTATTTTTATTATTTTTTAGTTTTCTACCTTGATATTGCTCTGTATTTTCTGCTCAGTCTCAGTCCGATTCACAGACTGGGAAGGGGCGTTCCCCAGCAGGCGTGACATCATCTGAAGCCATACAGGGGAGAACTTCCTCCCTCACTCTGCTACACATAGCCCAGAGCAGTTCAGTGTGAGATGAGCTATGATGGCCTAAGGCTGCACACACCCCTCTCAGCACTCCTGACTGCATTTCCTGATTTTGGACTTCTGCCAGGCCAGCAGGAGTCCAAAGTCTGTAAGAGATAGGGGGGTGGGGGGGGGGATGTGCTCTGAACAAGTAGGGTGACACCTAGTGGCAGCTTTTTTTTAAGCACAAATAAAACCTAGAAAACTTCATTTTTTTTAAAAACAAAGTACATTAGAAAGATTTTTTTTTCCCTCGGACTCCCCTGGCGGACGTCAGTCTGGGCAGTGTTCACCCCCTCCTAACACTTCCGACATGGCTACTACCTGATGTTGGCATACCGTGTTCGGGGGTCTGGCCTGTAAACCTTCATTTGCTCTTACACCCTGTCTTCTCTCTCCCCCTTTCTCATTACTGACCCTCTTCTTTCTTCTCTTTTTCTTTCACTTCTGCACACCCCGCTCCGTTTCTAACTATACTCGGCTCATAATGGGGCCCTACGGGACTATAAGTGATACTGGATGGATTTTAGATTCCACACGGGCTGTCCAACCCACCCATCGATCCGGAGCTATTCATGTTTGTTGTTACTACATTACTTTTACTGAGATTTTGCTGTATTTGCTGTTGTAGTGGACACTCGGTGTCCATTTTGGCACATGTATACTTGTTCCTCTGAAAAATATCCAATAAAAATTATACTATAAAAAAAAAAAAAGGAATAAATAAGAATAGAAAGATTTTTTTTATTTACCATACATAGTGCAATAGCAAAAAATGTGTTTTAATGACAGTGCCCATTTAAAGGGGTACTCCAGTGGAAAACATTTTTACATCGACTTGTAAATTACTTAAATTACTATTTAAAAATCTTAATCCTTCCACTATTTATAAGCTGCTGTATGCTCCAGAGGAAGTTGTGTAGCTCTTTCCCGTCTGACCACAGTGCTCTCTGCTGACACCTTTGTCCATGGCAGGAACTGTCCAGAGTAGGAGCAAATCCCCATAGAAAACCTATCCTGCTCTGGACAGTTCCTGACATGGACAGAGGTGTCAGTAGAGAGCACTGTGGTCAGACAGAAAGGAAATTCAAAAAGAAAAGAACTTCCTGTGGAGCACACAGCAGCTGATAAATAATGGAAGGATTAAGATTTTTAAATGGAAATAATTCAAAAATCTGTATAACTTTCTGGCACCAGTTGATTTAAAATTAAATTGTTTCCCATTGAAGTACCACATTAATGTGTAATATTTTTTTTTTATAGATGGATAGATAGATGTGATATAGATAGATAGATAGATAGATAGATATGAGATAGATAGATAGATAGATAGATAGGAAATAGATATGAGATAGATAGATATGAGATAGATAGATAAATATGAGATAGATATGAGATAGAGAGATAGATAGATATTTATTAGATATGAGATAGATTGATAGATAGATAGATATGAGATAGATGGATATGAGATAGATAGATAGATATGAGATAGATAGATATGAGATAGATATATAGGAGATAGATATATAGATATGAGATAGATATATAGATATGAGATAGATAGATAGATAGATATGAGATAGATAGATAGATAGATAGATATGAGATAGATAGATAGATAGATATGAGATAGATAGATATGAGATAGATATGAGATAGATATATAGATATGAGATAGATAGATAGATATGAGATAGATAGATGATAGATAGATATGAGATAGATAGATATGAGATAGATAGATAGATAGATAGATATGAGATAGATATATAGATATGAGATAGATATGAGATAGATATATAGATATGAGATAGATAGATAGATATGAGATAGATAGATAGATATGAGATAGATAGATATGAAATAGATAGATGATAGATAGATATGAGATAGATATGAGATAGATGGATATGACAATTCACATTGACAATGAACGGTGTAATGCTCCTATGTTTGGTAATACTGCCACCTAATGGTTATATTGCAATGTTGCAGCACAGAGCACCTGCAATTTTAATTTCTATTTCACTATTTTTGCAGATCTTTTATGTAATGGAACGACTGCTTTTTCTTTTGTCTGACTGAGCTAATAAAGATACAGTTGTTTTCTAAGCTTAAAGGACAATAAGAAGCTGTAAATCTTTTATTAAGCATTTGAAATGTTCTTGAGTGATTAAGCTTCATGCACATAAAACCAGCAAACTCCTTTATGGACAAGCTCACACACCGCAGTCATAGGGAGTTAGTTTTTCGTGTTTTTTTTATTTTTATTTTTTGCCAAATCGGCAATGCCTGTACCAAATTAAGATGAAGAAGTAAAAGTTAGCGCAAACCAATGAGGTCATCAGACACATCTACAGAGCTATGCATAGGACTCCACACATTTCTGCTTCCTTGGTCATTTAATTAATTCAGTCATTTTATTTATTTTTTATTTATTTTATTTATCTTATTAAACTTTATTAATCTTAATTTGACTATTTTTAAAAGCTTAAAGGGGTACTCCCGTGGAAAACTTTTTTATTTATTTATTTTTTTTTTTTATCAAATGGTTCTAGAAAGTTAAACAGATTTTTAAATTACTTCTATTAAAAAATCTTAATCCTTCCAGTACTTTTTAGCGGCTTTATACTACAGAAGAAATGCTTTTCCCTTTGGATTTCTCTTCTGTCACGACCACAGTGCTCTCTGCTGTCCATTTTAGGAACTGTCCAGAGCAGGAGAAAATCCCCATAGCAAACATGTGTTGCTCTGGACAGTTCCTAAAATGGACAGCAGAGGTCAGCAGAGAGCACTGTGGTGGTGACATCAGAGAAATCCAAAAAGAAAAGCATTTCCTCTGTAGTATACAGCCCCTTAAAGGTACTGGAAGGATTAAGATTTTTTTAATAGAAGTAAATTACAAATCTGTATAACTTTCTGGCAGTTTTTCATGGGAGTACCCCTTTAATTTGAAGTTGGAACAGTTCACTGGGCATTCTGGGGGTTATAGTTCTGCAACAGCTGGAGAGCCATGCATTGAAGAGCATTGGTCTATTACAGTGTTTCCCAACCAGGATGCCTCCAGCTGTTGCAAAACTACAACTCCCAGCATGCCCGGACAGCCTTCGGCTGTCCGGGCATGCTGGGAGTTGTAGTTTTGCAACAGCTGGAGGTGCCCTGGCAGGGAAACACTGGTGTATTATATGACAGTGCGGCCCCATATAAATGAATGGTCAGCTCACAGTATATCTATTACAGTAGATTTGCTTTCCACATGCGAGAAGCTTTCTGCAGTCACCACAGAGACACATGGAAGGAGCCCAGGAGCTCACAGAATGAACTCCGCTTCATCTCCAGCAGCTTCGTCTGCACATATCTGCCGATCCGACAGGAGCAGCTCCAAGAACCACAAGCTTCAAAAACATCAAAAAAGTAACCTGAGCCCAATGCCGCCGGTGCCAACCCAACCCCAAGCATAAATCACAGTCGTGTTTATTTAGAAATCGTGAATCATACGAGGTAACATTCCACGGTCAAGACAGGTAGATGTAAGTTAAAGGGGTACTCCAGTGAAAAACTTTTTTTTTTTTTAATCAACTGGTGCCAGAAAGTTAAACAGATTTGTAAATTACTTCTCTTAAAAAATCTTAATCCTTCCAGTACTTATTAGCTGCTGAATACTACACTGGAAATTCTTTTCTTTTTGGAACACAGTGCTCTCTGCTGACATCACAAGCACAGTGCTCTCTGCTGACATCTCTGTCCATTTTAGGAACTGTCCAGAGTAGGAGAAAATCCCCATAGCAAACATATGCTGCTCTGGACAGTTCCTAAAATGGACAGATGTCAGCAGAGAGCACTGTGCTCATGATGTCAGCAGAGAGCTCTGTGTTTCAAAAAGGAAAGAATTTCCTCTGTAGTATTCAGCAGCTAATAAGTACTGGAAGGATTAAGATTTTTTTAATAGAAGTAATTTACAAATTTGTTTAAAGGGAACCAATCATCAGATTTTACCCTATATAACGCTTAGCAAAGCGTTATATAGGGTAAAATCTTTATTTTCACCATTCCCAGGGGACGCTGCTGCCCCAGGGATGGTGAAGATATGAAGTTATAAACTAGTCACCGCCGCCGCCGTAAGTAGTCACCTGGGCGGGGAGCTCTTCTCATCTACTCCTGTTCTTCAGCCGGCAGCGATGTCCCCTGCGCTTGATTGATGGGCCGCATCATCACTCTGCTCCGTCCGTTCAGTGAGCGGAACGATGACGCAGCCCATCAATCAAGCGGAGGGGGCGTCGCTGCCGGCCGAAGAACGAGAGTAGGTGAGAAGAGCTCCCCGCCCAGGTGACTACTTACCGCGGCAAAGGAATAGAGAGGGCGCTACCTAGCGCATTACCACTAAAAACCAGGGTGAACAGAGGTAATTACAATGCTCACCCAGAATGTTACACTCGCCAAGTGTAACAATGGAAAATAACTTGTATGTAAGTATGCCGGCAGCCGGTCCACCTTCAGAAAGATGCACAAGGAAAACAAGGAGCCTCCAAGGAGGTAGCGGACATCAGGAGGCGCTGGACACACTCAGAGGGTAAAATCAACTTTAATCACCCATCATGCAACGCGTTTCACAGATTATCTGCTTCATCAGGCATACTCAGGTGAGTAAAAGCATACTATATATAGGGAACTGGGTGGTTAGCCCTCCAGGTGAGCCAAGGAGGGCTAACCACCCAGTTCCCTATATATAGTATGCTTTTACTCACCTGAGTATGCCTGATGAAGCAGATAGTCTGTGAAACGCGTTGCATGATGGGTGATTAAAGTTGATTTTACCCTCCGAGTGTGTCCAGCGCCTCCTGATGTCCGCCACCTCCTTGGAGGCTCCTTGTTTTCCTTGTACTTACGGCGGCGGCTGTGACTAGTTTATAACTTCATATCTTCACCATCCCTGGGGGCAGGAGCATCCCCCGGGGATGGTGAGGACAACAATTTTACCCTATATAACGCATTGCCAAGCATTATATAGGGTAAAATCTGATGATTGGTTCCCTTTAACTTTCTGGCACCAGTTAATTTAAAAAAAAAAAAAAAAAGTTTTCCTCCAGAGTACCCCTTTAAAGGCTAGAATGGTGTTTCCCAACCAGGGTGTCTCCAGCAGCAGAAGAACTACAACTTCCAGCATGCACAGACAGCCAAAGGCTGCATTGGTCAATCCAGTATATATATATATATATATATATATATATATATATACATATATACACACACATACATATCTCACAACTAAGGCAGGGTTCACACTGTAGAATTTCAGGGCATAATTCTGCTTAGAAATTACGCCCGGACACATTGCTGTCAATGAGATCCCGATGCACAGTCCACAATATGGAATTTCAGTAGCAGAAACTCATTCTTTGAGTATCCATGTGTAAAAAAATTGGATAGAGAGATATGAGATATATAGATGATAGAGATATAGACAGATAGATAGAAATAAGATACCACAGTGCTCTCTGCTGACACCTCTGTCCATATCAGGAACTGTCCAGAGCAGCATATGTTTGCTATGGACAGTTCCTGACACGGACAGAGGTGTCAGCAGAGAGCGCTGTGGTCAGACAAAACAGAAATCCACAAGTTCCTCTGAAGCATACAGCAGCTGATAAGTAGTGGAAGGATTAAGATTTTTTAAGAGAAGTAATTTACAAATCTGTTTAACTTTCTAGCACCAGTTAATTTGAAAAATAATGTTTTCCACCGGATTACCCCTTTAAGGCCTATTTTCATTTTTTCCTCCTTCCCTTTTAAAATCCATAACTCTTATTTTTCCACCTACAGACCCATAGGAGGGCTTGTTTTTACGTGACCAATTGGACTTTGCAGTAAGAGCTTTCATTTTACATAAAATGTTCTGCGAAACAAAAATAATATTATTTGTGAGTAGAAATTTATAAGAAATCAGCAATTTTGCTAATTTTGGGGGGTTTGGTTTTTACGTAGTGCACTTTATGGTAAAAATGATACATTATCTTTATTCTGTGGGTCAATGTGATTCAAATGATACCCAATTTATATCGTTTTTCTATTACTGTACTACTTAAAAAAATGTAAGCTTTTTTTTTTTTTTATTATTATTAACAAAATTGGTATGCATACATTTGTCCTTTGACCCCCTATAACTTTTTTATTTTTGTATACAGGGATGTTTAAGGGCTCATTTTTTGTACAGTGATCTGTATTTTTTATCAGTACTATTTTTGTTTTGATGGGACATTTTGATCACTTTTTATTATTTTTTCTCTGATATATGATAAAAAAAATCAGTATTTTTGGTGTTTGATATTTTTCAAAAATTTTCCCTTTCAAGACAATAAACATTATATTTTAATAGTCTGGAAAATTACGCACGCGGCAATACCAAATATGTTATTTTTTATTTTACTTTTCTATGTAAAATGGGAAAATACGAGTGATTTGATTTATTTTTTAGGGTAAGGGGTTTTATATAATTTTACAAACATTTTTTAATTTTAAATTTTTGACTTTTTAAGTCCCCATGGGGGACTTTTATATGCAATCATTAGATTGCATTCACTGTACAATGCTATTCCTATGCATAGCATTACACAGTATGACTGGTGATCGACTGATATAGCCTGGCTAAGCCCAGGCTACATAATTAGATCAGCGATCGGCAGCAGGAGGCAGATAAGGGGACCGGGGGGGGTTCCATGAACTCCACTGAGCTACCAGCAAGCTTTACTTTTACTTCAGACACTGTAATCGGCAGTGATCATGGCGTCTAAAGGGTTAAATGGCCGGCGACAGCTGGATCTCCATTGCCAGTCATTAGCACTCAGTGTCTGGCTACTGATTGTAGCCGTCACTCACTGCTCTGAAGCTCCTACGCTCGCTTCAAATTCACTTAAGGATTCAGGGCGTACAGGTACGCCCTTTGTCCTTAAGTACCAGGATACAAGGGAATACCTGTACACCCTTTGTCCTGAAGTAATTTAAAATACAGATCTATTTTATTTCTATTTTACAAATGTATTTAACTATTCATTTTTCAATGTGTGAATTGTTTTTGTCTCTGTTTCACTGTTTTTTATTACGGTACATTTAATTTTGCTGTTAGCAAAAACTACTTTATTGTGTACACCCCAAAAATATATACCCCCTTCCCCGGCATGCCTTTGGAGCCTTAAAATGGAACTTTCACCTTTGTATGAGGTAAAGAGGATCAGGAACACTAGGAGCATTAGGAGATGTAAGAGAAGGTAATTTTACTAGACCGGAGCTGTCCCATTTACATGAATTGGAGAAGTTACCGGGCATTTTCTGTGACCTTTACAGAGGTCATGATACAGGGAGGGGGAGGCTGATCTTCTGCAACAGCTATTGTGTGTTATCTTTGTTATCTATACACTGGTGTCACCTTTCACTGCACTCCGGTTTAGGGTGAGAAGAAAGATCTTACTGCGAAGTGATCTGTACAGAACAGGAAACTTAGTTTTAGCCCTAATGTCCAGAATAAAAACTGCAAGATTTTAGGATTATTATGAAATATAGATAGCAAAATAAAATAAAAAACTATCAAACATTCTTACAAAATATGGTTACCATAAAAACCTGATTTAAACAACAGGTAATTTTCTTATGACACATTCTCTTTAAGGTTTTTAATAGATTGGGGAGGAACACACAATTACAATACATGAAACACAAGGCCATAAACAGGGGAGGGGGAATAAGTGAGCAATACCACCCTATTATAAGTCACAGGCCGGCTGGAAAGTAAAAATACCCGGTCGAGTCAGATATACTCTCTCCTAATCCACTATTCATCCTATGTAGACCGGACTACATCAAAGAGAGCAATTTTGGTATCAAGCATGGCTGTCAGGTTTTCCATAATCCGCACCTCCTGAACTGTAGAATAAAGAGCTGTCTGGGACAGAGAGGTTTAATTATTCAATTTCTTAGCAATTAAAGTGTCACTGTCATAAAAAAAAATTCTTGTGACATGTGTAGTATAGGTTGGGGTCCCAATGCTGGGAC
Organism: Hyla sarda; assembly: GCF_029499605.1. Lineage (NCBI taxonomy): Eukaryota > Metazoa > Chordata > Amphibia > Anura > Hylidae > Hyla > Hyla sarda. Next base: position 32,871,254 of record NC_079193.1, read on the forward strand.
CTCCACTGATCAGAAGAATGAGTGGAGATACAGTGTGCATGTGATAGCTCCATCATAAGTCTATGAAGCAGCGTGTCACAAAGAGAGTCGGGACTGAAGCACGCTACCACTCGCTTATCCCATTTCATTCTTCTGATCTGTAGGGTTCTTAGCATTGAGACCCTGACCGGTAAAAACTTTTGACATGTCCCTGTGAGAATTCAAAAGTTTTTCTTAAATGACAGGGACACTTGTTGCAGTATGAGTGAGTATGACGTAACATTTGAATAATGTTTTACCTATCAGGAATGGGCATACATTCAGAGGATAGAAGAGGGCTTTAAAGGGGTACTCCATTGGCCATCGTTTGGAACTTAATGTTCTGAACGCGGTTTTCGCACTGCCGGGGTCAGCCATGTCCCCTCAATGCAAGTCTATGGGAGGGGCGTGAATATCATCACGCCCCCTCCTAAAGACTTGCATTAATGGGGCATGGACAACCCCGGCAGCGCGAAAACAGCGTTCGGAACATTTAGTTCTGAACGCTGGCTGGTAGAGTACCCCTTTAAGGCTCTCTCAGAAGGCATCTCTAGATATGTGCTACTGCTTACTGTCCCAAAGAGGAATTATGTGGGATCAGGTCCAAAAAATACAGGTCAAGTCACCATCAGCGGCACCACAAAGCCAACAGACTTGGGAATAGATTCATTAAGTCTGTGCAATAGAGTCGGAGTATAGATCCAAAAAAATATGAAAATATGGAAAACAAAAAGATGTTTTGGCCGCCCTACTCTAAAATTAATGGGAATCCTCTGAAGGCATATTATACGTATTATATGTAGATTTAAATGTTGGTAAGTATTCATGTGAATACTGTGTCTATACAGGGCAAAAACGTAACAAAGCTAGAACGCAGTTCAAGACATAGGACTCTCACTTCAGGTCAAAGACATAGGACTCTCACTTCAGGTCACAGACATGGGACCCTCACTTCAGGTCACAGACATGGGACCCTCACTTCAGATCACAGACATGGGACCCTCACTTCAGATCACAGACATAGGACCCTCACTTCAGGTCAAAGACATAGGACTCTCACTTCAGGTCAAAGACATAGGACTCTCACTTCAGGTCACAGACATGGGACCCTCACTTCAGATCACAGACATAGGACCCTCACTTCAGGTCAAAGACATAGGACTCTCACTTCAGGTCAAAGACATAGGACTCTCACTTCAGGTCAAAGACATAGGACTCTCACTTCAGGTCACAGACATGGGACCCTCACTTCAGATCACAGACATGGGACCCTCACTTCAGGTCACAGACATGGGACCCTCACTTCAGGTCAAAGACATAGGACTCTCACTTCAGGTCAAAGACATGGGACCCTCACTTTAGGTCACAGACATGGGACCCTCACTTCAGGTCACAGACATGGGACCCTCACTTCAGGTCAAAGACATAGGACCCTCACTTCAGGTCAAAGACATAGGACCCTCACTTCAGGTCAAAGACATAGGACTCTAACTTTAGGTCACAGACATAGGACCCTCACTTCAGGTCACAGACATGGGACCCTCACATCATGTCAAAGACATGGGACCCTCACTTCAGGTCAAAGACATAGGACCCTCACTTCAGGTCAAAGACATAGGACCATCACTTCAGGTCAAAGACATGGGACCCTCACATCAGGTCAAAGACATGGGACCCTCACTTCAGGTCAAAGACATGGGACCCTCACTTCAGGTCAAAGACATGGGACCCCTTCTTACAAGTTTTATGCCAGATAACATTTCTAATGGGAATAATCACCTGTTTAATGCTGTTCGTAATAAACCAAACCATGAAGATTCTGGAACTGACTTGGACCCAAGTTACTAGCACCGAAGTTCGCACTATTCCTAAAAAGGGAAAGACAGAAGTTATAAACTCAGATGCGAAAAGAACCCAAGAATAATTTTTATATATTTTTTTTTTGTTTCATCACAGGAAGAGAAGAAAGTAAAGAAATGGCAGTGTTGGATACATTATGTGATGGGCACCACTAGTGTCGGACTGACCCCATTGACTATAATGAGGTTCATCAGGTTTCAGTTATTTAACTGGATGAATGTGCCCACTAGAATGAAGTGAGGAAGCAGCGCCTGCGCTTTGCTATTCCAGAAGAGCGCTCACATGGGCACAGGCTCTCATGTCATTAGGATGTGAAAGTGAAGATTTATGCATATGCAGAATATGAGTGGGCATATGGGAGAATGGAGAAAGGAGGCAGGGAAGCTAAGAAAGCCGCCTCTACCTCAAAAACATTTTCTGAATCCACTCATTTGGCTCTAAATTACTGGTACATGCCCTCATCATCTCCTGCTTGAACTACTGCAACATCCTTCTCTGTGGCCTTCCATCAAACACTTTTGGTTCCCTTCAATCCATCCTTAACTCTGCTGCCCAACTAATTAACCTCTCCCCTCCCTTCTTTTCTGCCTCTTCTCTCTACCAATCCCCTCCCCATTTCGATTGTAAGCCCTCGTGGGCAGGGCCCTCTCTCCCTCAATACCAGTCTGCCATTTACTCTGTATCACGTTTACTGTGCCTGCATTTTTGTCATGTATTTTAACCCTTATCTAATGTAAAGTGCCCTATTAGTGAAGGCACTATATATATATAAATAAATAATAAAAACTTTCCAAAAGCACTGTACTGCTGTCTCGCCACAGGCTTCAAACATAGTATACTATGCTTTAAAGGGGGACCCCCGCGATCCCCCATGCAGCAGCCCGGCACCTCAGCAGCCTGGAGCTAAGATTTCTCCGAGGCTGGTGACGGGCGGTGCAGGGGATGGAGCATTGTGACGTCATGGCCCCGCCCCCCTGGTGACGTCACAACCGCCCCCTCAATGCAAGTCTATGGAAGGGGCGTCACTGAGCTGAGGTGCCGGGCTGCTGCAGGGGGAATCGTGGGGGGTCCCCAGCGGCGGGCCACCCGCGATCAGACATCTTATCCCCTATCCTTTGTATAAGGGATAAGATGTATAGGGGCGGAGTACCCCTTTAACTTTTTGGCACCAATGTTTTAGAAAAAAAAATTTGGAAAATTTTAAAATTTAGAAAAAAAATAGGCTTTAATAATTCTACTAAAGCCTATGTCTATGCTTGGTATATCTTTGGTATATACTTTAAATTCTATTACACCATAGGGTAAAGGTGTTTATCCAGTTATCCTCGGTTATTTAGCTGTGAACTTCACACACAGTCATTTTATTTTTCTATGTCTACACTCGGCTGAAGGCCAACGCCTGATGGGAATGGGATGTAATGTGTATGAGCATGCCAAGTATATTTTATATACATATTTCCTAACAGAAAGGGAGATACATAAACAATAATTATACAGTATATATTGTGATCGATAAATGCAAAAACTCACCAAGTGCGCAGTGAGCCAGCTGAAATAGAGAATAAGGTAATAATAGATTAGATACAATAGTCTACAGAGTATATAATATAAGGCACATACAGGAAAATGGTTGGAGGGGTTTTACTTCATATATAGTGATCCCTCAACTTACAATGGCCTCAACATACAATAGTTTCAACATACAATAGACCATTGTAAGTTGAAACCAGACTCAACATACATTGTACAGACAGTGCAGATCTGTGAAATGTGTCAATGGCTGGAAGAACCAACCAATCAGAATGGGCAATTTACTGGTAAAACCCCTGTATTACTGAAGTGTATGCACTGACTGGTGTCTGGTAGCGCCCCCTACAGTACAGGGAGGTATTACATGTTCTGTACTCTTTACCTGTATTACTGAAGTGTATGCACTGACTGGTGTCTGGTAGCGCCCCCTACAGTACAGGGAGGTATTACATGTTCTGTACTCTTTACCTGTATTACTGAAGTGTATGCACTGACTGTTGTCTGGTAGCGCCCCCCTACAATACAGGGAGGTATTACATGTTCTGTACTCTTTACCTGTATTACTGAAGCGTATGCACTGACTGGTGTCTGGTAGCGCCCCCTACAGTACAGGGAGGTATTACATGTTCTGTACACTTTACCTGTGTAGGGTTAGCTTCTCCTTTGGACACCAGGTAAGGGCGACTCCATGTTACTTTTTTAGGACACTGTGTACTGTACAGGACCCTGAAGAAGCTCCTGTCCTCTACATAGACCAGTGTTTCCAAAGCAGGGTGCCCCCAGCTGTTGCAAAACTACAACTCCCAGCATGCCCAGAAAGCCTTTGGCTGTCCGGGCATGCTGAGAGTTGTAGTTTTACAACAGCTGGAGGCTCCCTACTTAGAAAACACTGACATAGACAGCAGATCCCAGCAGATCTTTCTTACTTTTTTTATATAACTGTTTATTTTTATAAACAATTTTTCATTTTAACAGTAAGGGAATCAAAAAAGAAAAAACAGACATTGAAAACAAATAAAAAGAAAATATATCGGTATTATCTGAATCCGAACCAATAAATTGTTAGTCCTCTAATTGTATAATTCACTCAGATATGTCTTGTAATCATAACTTTCAGTTTCATGAACGTACATATCTAATTACAATAAGGAATAAGATTTGGCATATCACTATATGATACAGCAAGGTTACCACGTGATGATGCCTCTATATTAGTTATCTACTTATTTTTCTTTAATCCTCACTTTTTCCTATTTTTGGATGACATTTTGGGGCTTTAGAACCAATTACCAGGTTTCCATAGAGTTCTGATCTCAACATACGATGGTTTCAACATACAATGGTCGTCCTGGAACCAATTAATATTGTAACTTGAGGGACCACTGTGTATATATATATATATATATATATATATATATACATACACAGTATTATTTCTTATTTCTAGTTAGACTTCCACATTTCAATCAGCAAAAATAATTGACATGTCCTAGGAGGTGCTGTCCTCGTATTTTCACTGGTGCCCCCCACTTTAATAATAAGGCATTGGCCTACATATATAAATAATGTCATATTTTATGCCAAATTAGTGAAAGTAGGTAGATGTGCACCAATATTAATAAAAGGCGCAATTTTGACATTTTCACACTTGTTTAAACTTGAAAATGTCATAATAACAGGTAAGCAATACAATTAAATCACACATTCAGAATGAAAGGGAAAGAAAAATAATACAAAAAGTGTCAACAAAATGATAATTTTACAGCTAGGGTCATTACTGGTGCGGGGATACACATTTTGTATATATTTTTTAATTTTATAAAAATACATTTTTTCAACTTGAAATTCTTATTTTAATGTCTCCAAAAGCAATTTTGAGCTTTCAATATTTTTTTTTCCCTCCCAGTAGGGAACCTGTAATATAATCAAAGAAAATGTCATCTCACAGCTTCCTGGTGTTGACTCCAGTCTCGGAGGCATTTTTTAAAGTTCAGAAAATGCAGCAAAGAAATATTTTTGCAGCAGCTGGAACTTGTAAAATCCATATTAATTGTTTCAAATGTTTAAAAACATCAATTATCAAAGCCCATAAAGCCAAGTAAGGTGACGCAGACCTAGCACGTAGCCTGCAGCCAAAACATAAAAGACACTTGTCAACCCAATTGTTCGCATCATAATGTCATGTCCGAGGTAGGGATCAGTGCTGGCCTGAGCTTGCCCCAAACCACTGTCCCTACCTACTAGGATAATCCACTCTAAAGGGCAGCTCCCATCTGGGCAATGGTCCCTACACTCATTAAGGGCATAGGGGTCAGGGATGTCAAACATCCCAGGTCAGCAATAAGCAGGCACAATAGGTACCAAATGAGCAGGGAAGGGTTAATCAGGGAACAGCCTGAAAGTCAAAACAAAGGGGGGCAAAGCAGTATAAAAAAACAGAACCAGAGTCAAGCTACCAAACGGTCAAACCAGGAGGATAGCGTAGTACAAAATTTGCAGGCAAGAGCAAGGTCAGGGAACAAGCGAAGGTCAAGTTACAGCAGATCATATCAGATTCGAAAACAGGGAATAAAACAGGGGCCAAGAACACTGGAGAAGGGTGTGAACCACAATCACAGGCAACTCGGCTAGTACCGTATTTTTCGCCGTATAAGACGCACTTTTTCTTCCCCAAAATTGGGGGGAAAAAGTCGGCGCGTCTTATACGGCGAATACACCCCTATCGCGGCGGTCCCTGTGGCCATCAATGGCCGGGACCCGCGGCTAATACAGGACATCACCGATCGCGGGGATGCCCTGTATTAACCCTTCAGACGCGGCGGTCAAAGCTGACCGCCGCGTCTGAAGGGAAAGTGACACTAACCCGGCTGTTCGCCGCGATTTCACCGCGGCGGTCCCGAACAGCCCGACTGAATAGCTGGGTTAGTGCTTACAGGACACCGGGGGGGACCTTACCTGCCTCCTTGGTGTCTTCTCCGTTCAGGGATCCCCTGTATGGCCGGCGCTCTCCTTCCTCGTCATCACTGCGTCATCGTTGCGTACGCGCATCAGCGTGCGTAACGACGTGATGGCGGCGACGGAGAGCGCCGGCAGCAGAGACGTTCCGGAGCGACGGGGACAGCGATGGAGCGACATCCATGGCAGCGGTGACAGGTCCAGAGCGGCGGGGACACGTGAGTATTACCTCCTATGCAGTGGTCTTCAATCTGCGGACCTCCAGATGTTGCAAAACTACAACTCCCAGCATGCCCGGACAGCCAACGGCTGTCCGGGCATGCTGGGAGTTGTAGTTTTGCAACATCTGGAGGTCCGCAGGTATAAGACCACTATTGGGTTCAAAATCTAAAATTTTTTTGATTTTGCACCTAAAAATAGGGTGCGTCTTATACGCCGGTGCGTCCTATAGGGCGAAAAATACGGTAATATGCCCGTTTAGTATTGGCACTGCAGCTGACAGGCCCGATACTTCCCACCTCCTCATAAAGTGATGCAGCCCAAAATATAGAGAAACATGTACATCAGGAAGGGGTTAATAGGGGTGGTTTCATTCCAGCCGCTATAGGCTTTGAATAAGTACCTATGTCCGAAACATGTTAGCCAGCTGCATGGGCTGGGAGATATGAGGTTACTAAACATGTGAAATTTTAAGGGTGTAATCACAAATACAGTATCCTGGGCATATTTGATGCGCAGGATTTGAAGCTGCAGATTTGATGCTGTTTAGTTATTCAGATTACATTAAACTCTGCTGCGTACAATCTACAGCTTTAAATCCTGCACATGATACGGTACGTGTAAGCACACTCTTATTTTGTTTTTTATATAAAGTTAAATTTTCTGCTCAAACTTTTATTAATAAGGAGCTGGAAATTCTATGATCATTCACATAAACACAAACACTGCAGAGGCAGGATGTAACAGTTGTGCAAAAAACCTGAGGACTATGACCACAACAAGGGTGATGGAATAAAAGAGAAATTCTCCTCCTCCTGTTTATCTGCATACATGCCACATTAACCTATTGCCTGCAGCATCCAAGGGGCTGAACAGCTGGGACTAGAGTCATCTCTGTGCTGTACATGTATGTTGTGCTGAGAGAAATATTTAATAATTCCTCTTATACCGTCCTTCTATCCCAACCTCATATCCCTCCCTCATGTCCCATCCTTACTGTATATCCCAACCTCATATTCCTCCCTCATGTCCCATCCTTACTGTATATCCCAACCTCATATCCCATCCTTACTGTATATCCCAACCTCATATCCCATTCTTACTGTATATCCCAACCTCATATCCCATCCTTTCTGTATATCCCAACCTCATATCCCATTCTTACTGTATATCCCAACCTCATATCCCTCCCTCATGTCCCATCCTTACTGTATATCCCAACCTCATATCCCATCCTTACTGTATATCCCAACCTCATATCCCATTCTTACTGTATATCCCAACCTCATATCCCTCCCTCATGTCCCATCCTTACTGTATATCCCAACCTCATATCCCTCCCTCATGTCCCATCCTTACTGTATATCCTAATTGGACTGCAGCTCCATTCATTATCTATGGCAAATATTTTAGACCAGTGGTTCTCAACCTTTTTCGCGACTGTACCCCCAAAGGGTATGTCCGTGGGTACCCCTCACGTGTAAGTTCACGTGGAACTTACGCACAAGGGGTACCCGCGGACAAAATAAGTCATAAAAGTACTTAATTTCATAATAGTGTATGCTTACTTTTCTAATGCAATACTAATGCGATACTGAATCCCCTTGTGCCATTATTCCCCCCTCTCTCTGCTCCACTTTTGCCATTATCCCCCCCCCATCTTAATCCCCTTGTGCCAATATATGAGATACATACAATAACACCCTCCAATACTGCGGTGTTACACTTAGCTTAAAGGGGTACTACGCCCCTAGATGTCAGATCGCTGGGGTCCCGCTGCTGGGGACCCCCGGGATCGCCGCTGCGGCACTGCGCTATCATTACTGCACAGAGCGAGTTCGCTCTGCATGTAATGACGGGCGATACAGGGGCCAGAGCATCGTTACGTCATGCCTCCGCCCCTCGTGACTTCACAGCCCGCCCCCTCAATACAAGTCTATGGGAGGGGGCGTGGTGGTCGCCACGCCCCCGCCATAGACTTGCATTAAGGGGGAAGGCAGTGATGTCACGAGGGGCGGAGCCATGACGTAACTATGCTCTGGCCCCTGTATCGCCCGCCATTACGCACAGAGCGAACTCACTCTGTGCAGTAATGATAGCCCGGTGCCGCAGCGGAGATCCTCAGCAGCGGGACCCCGGCGATCTTACATCTTATCCCCTATCCTTTGGATAGGGGATAAGATGTCTAGGGGCGTAGAAGCCCTTTAACATGCTTACCAGGTCTGTGTCTATCCCGTTCGGCAGGAGTCCGCGGGCCGCACTGACAGGTGACGTCCCTCTGTGCTGTGATGTCAGGGATGTCACACGTCAGGGCCCGGCAGCCACTGCAGCTCCGGCCATGGTACAATATAGTGAGCTGCCGCGGCGACTGTGACGTCGTATTCCCCGCTCTGCGCTGACAAATACTGGCCAATGCATGGCTCGCATTTGTCAGCAAATTGCCGTACCCCTACATAACCCTTGGCATACTCCTAGGTGTAAGCGTACCCCTGGTTGAGAACCCCTGCTTTAGAGATTGAATGTAGTGGTGGTGTGCATGCTTGACCCACTGCTGCATTTCTATGGTAGAATCTGGTTCCGTTCACAAGATCATGAGGGTCCCAGTTGGACCCCTGCAATAAGACACATCTCCTATTTCTTTAATTCTGCAACCACAGTTTGTGTTTGGACAATTTCTATTCCAGCTTCACTGTGCCCTAATGCACAAAGCAAGATCCATAAAGTCAGGGGGTGAGGAGTCTGGTGTGGAAGAACTTGGGTGGGGTTGAGGTCAGGACAACAACTTTGGGATAAACTAGAATAAAGACTGAGAGACAGGTCCTCTCATCCAACATCAATGTCTGACTCCACAAATTATTTTCTGGATGAATGGACAAAAATTTTCTGACACCTCCAAAATCTTGTAGAAAGTCTTTCCGGGAGTGTAGAAGCGGTTAAAGCTACAAGGGGAGGGGTTATCAATTCCAAATAGAATGGGATGTCCAACAAGCTCAAGCAGATGACATGTATGTGCATTCTTGTGACCAAAGAGTGGGCTTAAAGGGGTACTCCAGCCCTAGACAGTTGAGATCGTGGGGGTCCCCAGTCCCCTTTGGATAGGGGATCCAAAGGGGACTGGGGACCCCCACGATCTCAACTGCGGCACCCCAGACATCTGGTGCACGGAGCTAACTTCGCTCCATGCCGGATGACTGGCGATGCTGGGCGGAGGCTTGTGATGTCACAGTCACGCCACCTCCCATAGACTTGCATTGAGGGGGCGTAGCCATGACGTCACAAGCCTCTGATGCTGCACCAGACGTTCTAAACAAATGCTGGGTGCAGCAGGGAGATCGCAGCGGTCCCCAGAAGCAGGACCCCCGCGATCAGACATCTTAACCCCTATCCCTTGGATAGGGGATAAGATGCCTAGGGGTGGAGTACCCTTTAATCTAAGAAGACCACTTATCTTTAATAAGCAGGAAACTTACCTCAAGTAAAGCAAATGTCTGGAAAAATTTGAGAGTCTTCTGAATACTCTTGTACAGCCCTTTGTGTGTTTTTTTCCCCATGTAGAAGCGACACATAGCTATCGCAAGAACCAACCACCTGCAAAGATAGAGGATTTACAAAATTACATTTCCCAATATTTATAATGTGTCACGCTAATTTGGAAAGTGTCATCCTATTGATTTGTAGGAACACTATAGCCAAAAGTGTACCACTTTTTCCAGGCAGTCAACCTACAGTGTGCAACTATCTCCAGGTCTACTTAAAGGGGGCAACTATCTACAGGGAATCTATCTACAGGGGTTAACAATCTACAAGGAACATATCTACAGGGGAAACTACCTATAGGGGGCAGCTATTCATAGAGGGATCTACCTACAAGGGGGAAAGGGAAACCTACCTACTCAGGGAACCTATATAATAGACTATGTAAGTCTATGGGAGGGGGCGTGACGTGCATAGCATGGGTGGGGCATGACGTCACATGGGGCGGAGTCATGACGTCACGATACTCCGGCCCCATGGTCGGCACCCTGGAGGTTGTGAGCTGGCAGCACAGTGTGCAGCTCAAAGAGGTGGGTGCCGAATGCAAGATTGCAGGGGTCCCCAGTGGCGGGACCCCCGCGGTCAGACATCTTATGCCCTATCCTTTGGATAGGGGATAAGATGTCTAAGGGCCGGAGTACCCCTTTAAGGCCAAGTTAATAAGACATTGCTGCAACAGGACCACCGGCCTACAAGTATTTGTTAATGACTGCACAGATGTGTAACCTCTAAACTTAAAGTACATCTGAGGAGGATCACTAAAAACGTATATAGCCACAGGATAGAGAATGATTGTCTGATCATGGGGGGTTCGACTGCTGGGACCCCCTGCGATCTCCAGTACTGGGCGTCCTCAGAACTCAGGTTCTCTGCAGCCACCATCAGAGGAAGCTTAGGAATTGTACCAGGAGAATAAAAACTCCGACCAGATATTAGGAAATGAATGAGAGCAGATTGATGTGTGCGACATTGTATTATAAGGTAGAAATTCAATATTACAGATAGTAGAGACTTGTACTGTATAATGCCACCCCAGGCCACAACACAGTGGGTTTCAGTGGAAAAACAAAAAACAAAACAAAAAACAGGGTTTCAGTGGATTTCACAAGCTATATATTCTTATGTCACATGCCATATTACTGCAGACACAAATACTCCGCTCTATATATTTATATATATCTAGACACCTATGAATCTGTATTTGTCAGATACGTCAACACTGTAACGCTGGTCACCTCATAACGGACACCTGACACATAGTAATTCAGCAGTCAATGAGCTTAAAGGGGTACTCCAGTGCTCCAGCATTCTGAACAGTTTGTTCAGAACGCTCGGAGCCCGAGGCCGTGATTGTAACGTCACAGCCACGCCCCTCGTGATGTCACGCCATGCCCCCTCCATTCATGTCTATGGGAGGGGGCGTATCTACCGGCACGCCCCCTCCCATAGACATGAATGGAGGGGCGTAGCGTGACATCATGAGGGGCGTGGCCGTGATGTCATGAACACTGCCGCAGGAACCCCGCGTTTGTTTGGAATGCCATGTGCTGCTGGATATTGGGGGGGGGGGGGGTCAGCAGTGGGACCCCCACGATCAGACATCTTATCCCCTATACTTTGCATAAGGTATAATATGTCTAGCAGTGGAGTACCCCTTTAACACATGATAATACTGAATATATCTAAGCTACAAATTCTCTGGAAATGTTATATAAAACACATAAAATATATAAGTTAAAGTATTATTGAGTTGAATGTATAGCAGTATGCAGAAAGGTCCACAGCTCCCTCTAGAATATTAGACAGTTTTAATTATTCTGTGCCTGTTTTTTGTTTTGTTTGTTTTTTTGTTTTTTTAACACTCCTGCAGTTTTTGTTGCAGTTTCTTGAGCCAAAGCTAGAAGTGGATTTAAAAGAAATTGTAAATATGCGCGAAGTGCAGTATCCCACTAAGATCTCTGTGGGCCTGTGGTTGGGTGTTGTTCAGCCAGTGCCCAATTTTATGTTTTTCTTTGTTTGTTCTGTTTTACAATGTTTGTGCATGTTTTATACTGTAACTGTGATTATAAGAAGTAAGGTTGGGGGCTATAAAGTTAACACGTGCACACACCGTTATCTAGGGACCATCTAAAGGGAAAGGAAAAGCTTGCTCTGAGCGTGTCCCTCTACTCAGGGGGAGAAAGTTTTGTAAGATGAGAGCTAGTCTCTCTAGTGAGAGGACGTGTGAGAAGCCTCTCTGCTGAAATGTCTGCAAGTTAGCCAAAGTGGAGAGTGATTTTGTCATCAGGATTTGTGTTGTCCTAAGCGATCCTCAGTAATTTCCTCATAGTATTCCTGAAACCTGCTTTGGGTTCTGTGGCCTGTTGGTGTCCACAATTTCGGTTCAGAGTCTGATCCAGAACAGTCATAGTCTGCTAGTAGGCTGGAGTTTATTTCTCTTTACACCCTATTATTGGGAGAAAGATTTTCAGTGAGACAAGTGGATATTGGACACCGCCTGCTTGAGAGAAAGATAAAGGGACAAGAGACGCCCAAAGTATAGTAAGGAGGACCAGCTTTAGGTAACTTGGTACACAGCTTTGTGGCCTACCTCGTTCCAGCCACCACTTGTCTGTTTGTTGTTTAAGAGACTGTGTCTCCTTTTTGTGGACAATAAAGTTATTCAAATAAAGAATTTGTCTGGTGTTCTTCCCAGGCACCCCTTATCAGTGTGCCAGCCCACGAAGGGTGGACAGTCCCTGGAGAAGCTTTCAAGCCTTTGTGACCAGCCCTCTTGGCCTTTTTCCTTACTGCACCATCTGGGTTTTCTCTGGGATGCCACAAAAGGTCTTTTTCTTATTCTTCCTACTGGATCATCTTTTGACTTTGGTTAAAAAAAATGCATCATGGCATTGCAGTGGCATTTTTTTTTCTCCAAAAAACTAACTGCTACCACCCTTGGGGATTTTCTCACGTGTATCACCGGATATGCTGATGTTAGGTATTTCATAGGGATGTGCCAAAAGTGTCTTTAATGGAGGAAACATTTTTAATAGGATCATCCCACATCCCACTTTGACATTGATGGTATATTCCTAGGACATCGTCTTCTACAAGGTTGTATCAAGTAAAGCTGGATTAAGGTGCAACATTAAAAAAAAAATATTAAGGATGATGAAGGACAGAGGGTCTGGGCCGTATTCCAACATGCTGGTCACAGTGTTCTTAAGGATAGGAAGGCATGGACAATATGTTAGTCTTGAGCTTCCACTGAGATTATATGACATTATGCAGAAGTCGCTTGGACCACTGTCAACTATGCTTTCATGCAAGAACTTTTTTCACAAAAATATTCTATCACATGGGAAACTGTTTTGCGTTGTAAATCACTGATAAGTGTATGGCCGGCATACACCAGGGGCAGATACCTGGCAGAACATTTTAAACAATCCTACAAAACACAAGGTCCCAATGAGGAGTGAATAAAGCCCAAAGCTTAGGGCTCGTTCACACTATGGAGATTCAAGGCTGAACTGATGCAATTTGCTGCGGACAGAAGCGCCGTCCTATTGACAAACAGGACTTCTCTGACAGATTTCATCAGAAGATTAATTATGTTGGTTGGATTTGACATGAATTTTGGCACAAAATCTATTCCAGATCATCTACAGTATGTGTCCCATGCGCATGAATGAAGTTTTCAGAACACCATGTACATAGATCAGAATATTTCCGAAGTAGTCAAAAATATGAGAGAATTCTGACTTATTTTGGATGGACACACTATGAATTAGCCACCATTAGAATTTTTTTCACAATGAAGTGGATTACAGCTCACCCTCGGCTTCCATAGAGCACAAATGGGCACAAAAGCAAAGAAATGCCCGGCATCCAGATTGCTTTAGAAGACTTCTTACTTTATTAATCAAACATGTCCATCAGAAGATGTACAACACAGTATAAAACTCCGACACGTTTTGCTCCGGAGAGCTCAGTCATAGAGTAACTAACAAATACAAAGTGCTCATTAAAATAGTCTTGCACTTGGTCACCTGACTGTAATGTCATTCAGTATTAAAGGGGTACTCTGCCCCTAGACATCTTATCCCCTATCCAAAGAATAGGGGATAAGTTTGTCTGATCGTGGGGGTCCCGCAACTGGGAACCCCCGCGATCTCTCCTGCAGCACCCCCTGTCATCTGATGCACAGAGCGAAGTTCTCTCCATGCATCAGGTGACAGGGGGTGCTGCAGGAGAGATCGGGGGGATTCCCAGCAGCGGGACCCCCATGATCAGACATCTTATCCCCTATACTTTGGATAGGGGTAAAGGTGTCTAGGGGCAGAGTACCCCTTTAAAAAGACCACAAAATGGGAAAAACCTAAAATCCAAATCTGATTGAATACAAAATTCCAGATAAGTATCCCAATAATAAATTTTATACATACATAGACCTACATACATACATAGACAAACTGTTCCGAACGCTGGAGCCAGCACTGGGAGCTCGTGACATCATAGCCCCAGCCCCTCATGATGTTACACCCCACCCCCTCAATGCAAGTCTATGGGAGGGGGCGTGACGGCTGTCACGCCCCCTCCCATAGACTTGAATTGAGGGGGCAGGAGATTATGTCATGAGGGGGCGGGGCTACGACGTCATGAGCTGCCGGCGCCGGCTCCAGCGTTCGGAACAGATTGTTCCAAACGCTGAGCAGTGGAGTACCCCTTTAAGTTTGGTCTTATAATTTTTGGTGGGATCCCCACATTTGCTGTTTTTTGTGTCTGACAACAGATCTCTATTTATTTTGTTATATAATCCGGTATCCAAGACAACGATGTTGCTGCCTTTGTCCGCATTGCGGATAACAATATCACTATTAATATGGAGTTTTTGTAATTCTAGTCTTTGGCTTTATTCAGCTTATCACATAACACGTTACTCGCAATAAATTCATACAATTTCACAAGGTCCCGTTCCACCAGCTCCTGAAATCTATCCAGGGCCTCCGAACGGGAGGCCACAATATAGAAAGCAGGATTGGGAAGGGAGTACGGACATCATGAGAATAAACATTGGATTCACATAAACTTTTTAACAGAAATACATTGTTTTGATCAACAAAATTAACACCCGCTAAATCCGCATCCTCTACTCCTTCGGCAATGTTCTATGGTATGAAAATGTCTCAATGTAATGTTCCTTATTAATGGATGGTATTAAACAAATTAAAGCGTACCTGTCATAGTGCAAAAAAAAAAAAAGAAAAAAAGTGATATGTTACTCGGGACCCGATCCTGATCATGTGCATATAATTTTATGTGTCTCGGACCTATATATCCAGAGATATAAGCATTTATCTGCTGGTGAGTTACTTTTTCATTGTGCAGGCTGGAGGGGGCGTGTCAGTCTGTCTCCCTCACAGGAGCCAGCCTGGGCAGTCAGCCAATCAGTACTCTCTACTCTGTAACCCCTTCCTCTCTGGTTTTATGCTGTGTCATGTGTCAGAGGAAGATACTTGGAGCTTGCCTGCAGTAATCAGAAGACATTATGGTGAATTCATAACAGGATAAAATGTATAAATATAAGAATAGATCTTTATAAAATTAGTGCAAGGATTTTTTAGATAAAAGTACCGCATTTTTATGAATACATGTTCTATCTGTTTTATCTTCTCCTTGTAAAGCTGGATGCTAATCAGCATAGCTGTCGCTATGTGTGTCATTCATCTTTCACAGACTCCTGAATGTCTGATCAACTTCTTTGTCATTCAGGAGTCCGAGAAAGCTTTGACTATTTCAGCATGCTGGGAGTTGTAGTTCATATATATCAACTGGCTCCAGAAAGTTAAACAGATTTTTTAAATTACTTCTTTCAGTTGAGTTGTTCTTTTCTGTCTAAGTGCTCTCTGAGGACACCTGTCTCGGGAACTGTCCAGAGTAGAAGCAAATCCCCATAGCAAACTTCTTCTACTCTGTGCAGTTCCCGAGACAAGCAGAGATGTCAGCAGAGAGCACTGTTGCCAGACAGAAAAGAACAACTTAACTTCAGCAGCTGATAATTATTGGAAGGATTAAAGGGGTAGTCCAGTGGTGAAAAACTTATCCCCTATCCCAAGGATAGGGGATAAATTTGAGATCGCGGGGGGTCCGACCGCTGGGGCCCCCTGCGATCTCTCTGTACGGGGCCCCGGCTCTCCGGCCAGATAGCGGGTGTCGACCTCCGCACAAAGCGGCAGCAGACACGCCCCCACAATACATCTCTATGGCAGAGCCGGAGATTGCCGAAGGCAGCGCTTCGGCTCTGCCATAGAGTTGTATTGAGGGGGCGTGTCAGCCGCCGCTTCGTGCGGAGGTCGACACGCCCCCTTCCCGCGGGCTGTCGGGGCTCCGTACAGGAGATCGCGGGGGGCCCCAGCAGTCGGACCCCCCGCGATCTCAAACTTATTCTCTATCCTTAGGATAGGGGATAAGTTTTTCACCACTGGATATCTCCTTTAAGATTTTTTAATAGAAGTAATTTACACATCTGTTTAACTTTCTGGAGCCAGTTGTTATAAAAAAATAGTTTTTACCTGGAATACCCCTTTAACATAAGACACAGATGACATTTTCCTGACGTTTTCCTCTTGAGTTTTTTCTTCAAACCAGGGGAGCTTAGATGGAGGCAAAATATTCTCTATCATTTGTAAACATTTTCATGATTTTTTGGAAATTGCTATTTTTATTTAATCTTGATAATCCATTTATTAATTTGATCCAATGGGTGGGGAGGTATATTGATGACCTCTTTATCATATGGGGAGGCACACAACAACAACGAATATTGCAAGGAATAATTTAAATCTACATTTCACAGCATATTTTAGCAAGGAAACAGTACATTTTTTGGACATAACTCTTTCCTCCCAGGATAATAAGATTATCGCTACTCCTTACAGAAAAGAGAGAGCCAGTAATTCTACCTTACTGCCTTCCTCATGTCACCCAAAGCATGTCAAGAAAAATATCCCCTTTGGGGAATTCTGCAGATTAAAGAGAAATTGTTTGGAGGAATCCACCTTTAAAAGAGAGGCAGAGGCCATTAAAAATCGTCTTAAAGGGGTACTCCCGTGGAAAACTTTTTTTTTTTTTTTTTTTTTATCAACTGGTGCCAGAAAGTTAAACACATTTGTAAATCATTTCTATTAAAAAATCTTAATCCTTCCAGTACTTTTTAGGGGCTGTATACTAAAGAGAAATCCAAAAAAGAAATGCATTTCCTGTGATGTCCTGACCACAGTGCTTTCTGCTGACCTCTGCTGTCCATTTTAGGAACGGTCCAGAGCTGGAGAAAATCCCGATAGCAAACATATGCAGCTCTGGACCGTTCCTAAAATGGACAGCAGAGGTCAGCAGAGAGCACTGTGGTCAGGACATCAGAGGAAATGCATTTCTTTTTTGGATTTCTCTTTAGTATACAGCCCCTAAAAAGTACTGGAAGGATTAAGATTTTTTTAATAGAAGGGATTTACAAATCTGTTTAACTTTCTGGCACAAGTTGATTAAAAAAAAAAGTTTTCCACGGGAGTACCCCTTTAAAGCAAGGGGGTATTCACATGATGTTTTAGAAACTGCTAATGATAACATAATGAAGAGAAGTAGAAAGAGTCTAAGTAAATACACTACTAGAAATAAACATTTAGGTAATGTAGGAGCACGAAAACCTACTTTTGCTACTGCCTATTCGTCTCAGTTTGCAGCGGTAAAAAACTGTGAAAAAATACATCCCAGTACTTGAGACAGATACTGTTCCTATAGAGATAGTGGCTTCTGGTGTGAACATAGTGTATAGATGAGGTCCATCTTTGGGGTCTATCCTTTCTCCTAGCCTATTTTATAGTACCGTATATACTCGAGTATAAGCCGAGTTTTTCAGCACGATTTTTCGTGCTGAAAACGCCCCCCCCCCCCCCTCGGCTTATACTCGAGTAAACTCTCCGCCTGTCAATCCCTTCTCAGTGGTCTTCATTCAACCTGTGGACCTCAAGATGTTGCAAAACTACAACTCCCAGCATGCCCGGACAGCCATCGGCTGTCCGGGCATGCTGGGAGTTGTAGTTTTGAAACATCTGGAGGTCCGCAGGTTGAAGACCACTGTGGCCTTCGTCATCATCCAGACCCCCCCTTGACGTTGCCTTGACGACGAAGCACAGGGACGTCCATGAGCAGCAAACGTACCTGCGCATGAACGTCCCTGTGCGTCATCATCAAGGCAATGTCACTAGGCCGGCCCGGAGCGGAGAAGAGGGCCTCCCGGTGAAAATGGACAGCCCGGAGCAACTAACCCTCCCCACCGGACGGTCCCTACAGCATAGATGGCCCGGACCAGCTCACCCTTCCATCCCACCGAGGGGAGGGGAGTAGAAAACTAAATGGGGGGGGGGGTCTGGTTGATGACGAAGGGCACAGTGGTCTTCAACCTGCGGACCTCCAGATGTTTCAAAACTACAACTCCCAGCATGCCCGGACAGCCGATGGCTGGGAATTGTAGTTTTGCAACATCTGGAGGTCCGCAGGTTGAAGACCACTGGGATTGACAGGCAGTGAAGATGAAGGGGGGGGGTGATGACGGGGGGATGATGACGGGGTGATGATGATGGGGGTGTTAATGACAGGGGGGATGATGTATTTCCCGCCCTAGGCTTATAGTCGAGTCAATAACTTTTCCTGGGTTTTTGGGGTGAAATTAGGGGCCTCGGCTTATATTCGGGTCGGCTTATGCTCGAGTATATACGGTAAGCCTAAGAGAGGAACAGGTTTTTGGTTGAGTTATACTGGAAGCTTGCGCACTGTGGCCACATGTGTCTATATGGAACATAAGAGGGCTTTCACATTGTGTTTCACTAATAAGACATATGATATCCATGGCCACATTAATTACAATTCGGCTGGAGTGGTATGTTGCCTCTTGTACTGGTTGTAAATGCCAGTACGTAGGGTGCACAGTTAACCCCCTAAAAGTCAGGATT
The DNA here is from genome assembly GCF_029499605.1 of Hyla sarda. NCBI lineage: Eukaryota > Metazoa > Chordata > Amphibia > Anura > Hylidae > Hyla > Hyla sarda. The sequence continues at coordinate 32,890,360 of NC_079193.1, forward strand.
AGGAGACATGTCTCTGGTGTAAGAAATGAAAGAGTAGGGGTGTTTATGTTATCAAAACACTTTAGAGGGGTACATGCAGGGGAAACTAGCACCTTAAAAATAGTAGGCATTGAAAAGGTGAAACATGGGAACAGAGGTGGTGACTTTAAAAGACGCCTTATGAATAGGGAGACCTACTGGATGTTTATTTTAAATATCAGACAACCATCAGGTCTGAATCAACGCCTAGATTTAATCATGACATATTGAATCTGTTAATATATTTTTACTAATTTACAACGGAATATGCTATAGATGGAAGGTATTGCTAGTCCGATTTATTGTGCTATTGGTTTTATTTATTGCTTGGGAATTATAGATAAGTGTATATATTCTTGCACTAGGTGCAGGGTATCATATTATCTGTCACAACCTATAAGGTTAAAAAGTTCTGACAGGTTCTTTGTTGTTTTTTGTTGCTGGGTTACGCCGGGCTGTCTGGACTGATCAGCTGACCTTGATTGGAGCACCTGTTCTGGCTCCATATAAGCTGGCAGTCTACTCCCAGTCTTTGCCTGTTAAAGAGCTCAGTTTGTTCTCCTAGATAGCTTTCTACTGTATCTGTAATATCTGGCATTTTGACCCTCTGGCTCCGCTCTCTGACTCTTCTCTGATATTAGTGATTTTGTACTTTGATTACTCGTTTTTTTGATGTGGAAAGTGGACTTTGACTTATTGTGTGAGTGTGTTAGTTTTGCTTATGTCTCTCTTCTCCCTACTGTACCTTGACCTGTGTCTGTATTATTGTATTCTATTATTTTGACAGTTGACTCCCCTCACTTGTCTAGGGAGGGACTGTCACCGTGGTCACGGATCCGTCGCCTAGGGCGGGTACGTAAGTAGGCAGGGATAGGGGAGTGGGCAAGAATGGTGTGCACTCCTTCCCTGCCAAATCGTGACATTTTAGCAGGCACATATACTGCATTTGCCTTGCGCCTGCATTATGAAAGCAATGTCTGCTTTGGTGGAGCAAATGCATGGCTTGTCCATGATCTAGCTGAAAGACTTCAGCAATATGAGTCTTCTCAGTCTCAGTCAGTATTAGTCCAGACCTTGACTCAGAGGTTGCAAGATCAGGAGCAGTTAGTTCAGAGCTTGCTAGCCAGAATTCAGGAGCTGGAGTCTGTCCGAAATTAGGTGTCACCTGTGCTGCTTCAGCTCCTGTGGAGCCACAAGTTAGTCTCCCTGACTGATTTTGAGAGCCCCAAATTGTACTTCAGGTTAAGGCCTTACACATCTGGTACTGAGGCCGAGAGAGTGGGTATTATTATGTCTCTTTTGCAAGGGGGTCCCCAGGAATGGGTATTTTCTCTTGGTCCCAATGCTCCGGAGTTATCCTCATTGGACGCTTTATAAATTTAGATTTAGAAATTGGTGTGTGGCCTCCAACTGGAATACTCCAGCCTTAATTTATCAGTTTAGATTTTGGATTATCTGACACTCTAAAAGATATGCTGGTGATTTACCCCTATCCTGACACCCTTGACCAAGCCATGATGTTAGCTGTCCGTTTAGATAGACGTATACGTGAGTGCAAACAAGAATGTTCATCTTCCTCCAATTCTCCTCTTTTGCTTGACTCTTTACCTTTCTATAAAAACTAACCTGTGCCTGAGGTGGAGCCCATGCAAATTGGGTCAATTCGTACCACAGAGGAGCTCAGAAGATTTCGTCAACTAAACAGCCTGTGTTTTTACTGTGGGGAGAATACCCACTTCATCGCTTCCTGTGTCAAGCATCCGCATCCAAGTGGCAATCGTGGAGGCCACTTGGGCGAAAAGGTATGTCATGCTTCTCAGAGAGCTATGCCTGGCAGAGTTCTTCTGGGGGGCATTGTTCCATCTAGACAGTTTCTGTCTGAACCGGCATGATGTGACACCATGGGCAATAAGAGTGTGGAGTGTTCGCCTGTTGACTTGCAATCAGAGGGAAGTAGTGAGATTCTGGAGCATGACTGTGAGGACACCAATGAGTGGTGTGATTTGGAGGATGAGGATACAGATGAGGACATTAATGGTCCATCTGTATCCAAGTCAAGACCTCTTTACTCTCAGGTTGTAAAGGGTCTGGTGGCCCCTCCTAAAAGGGGGGGGGATACTGTCAGAACCTATAGGGTTTAAAGGTTCTGACAGGTTCTTTGTTGTTTTTTGTAACTAGGTTACGCCCGACTTTCTGGCCTGGTCAGCTGACCTTGATTGGAGCACCTGTTCTGGCTCCATATAAGCTGGCAGTCTACTCCCAGTCTTTGCCTGCTAAAGAGCTCAGTTTGTACTCCTAGTTAGTTTTTTACTGTATCTGTAATGTCTGGCATTTTGACCCTTTGGCTCTGCTCTCTGACTCTTCTCTGGTATTAGTGATTTCGTACTTTGATTACTCCTGTTTTTTTTACATGGATAGTGGACTTTGACTTATTGTGTGAGTGTGTTAGTTTTGCTTCTGTCTGCTCCCTACTGTACCTTGACCTGTATCTGTATTGTATTTCATTATTTTGACAGTTGACTCCCTTCACCTCTCTAGGAGGGACTGTCACCGTGGTTACGGACCCGTTGTCGAGGGCGTGTAGGTAAGTAGGCAGGGATAGAGAATAGTGTTCACTCCTTCCCTGCCCAATCTTGACATTATCATTGGTATATGCAGAGGTTTTCTCTTCTCTGCAGGGTTCACTGGCACCTTATGGGATCAAGATATATTTTAAATAGCATCAGTTTGTGTATTATGAAACATGATTTTATGGTAAGGGCTATGCATGTATACGATTTATTATTGGGATAACCTTTCTGTGGTCTTTTTAATACAGTCAGGTAACCAAGTGCAAGACAATTTTAATGAGCACTTTGTATTTGTTTGTTACTCTATGACTGAGCTCTCCGCAGCAAAACGTGTCAGAGTTTTATACTGTGTTGTACATCTTCGGATGGACATGTTTGATTAATAAAGTAAGAAGTCATCTTAAGCAATCTGGGTGCCGGAAAATTCTTTGCTTTGCCTATTAAAAATTTTTCTCCATGCGTAACAAAAGCAAAAAATTTAAATAAAAATATGAATAACAATCCAATAGATTGGAGTAGTAAAACAGTATCCAATACCCTATAAATAGCATATGTATCTATAAAATACTATACAAACTGTAATGGAAGTTATGATACAAATTTTGGTAAACTTATTATTTTATAATGCATGCTCCCTCCATAGATACTGGTATTGTAATATTAAGGTATGCCACAGGGCCCTTGCAGATACAGTTAATACATCCAACCACACACGTGATACATCAAAGACAAGTAAATGATAGTAGTGGCTTTAGATCACTATCAGTCATACTATACAACACAAAGTCCTTGATTGTCAATACATGAATCAGTAACAATTAGAGATCATGTCTTATCTTAGTTGCAACAATAGTAAAAGGGTCCATCTGCAGACTCATTCAATGGGAAACTGTAAATAAGTAGATCAGCAGCAATAAGTGGTCATATCGGTCCTTATTAGACAATAGCAGAAATAGTCACTATGGGGAGTAATGGATCTGTACTATATACAGAATATTATATACAGTAAACCCTTGACTTACAAATGCCCTGACATATGATTGTTTTAACTTACAATGAGCTCTCAGATATTTTTCTACCTAGCTACCTATCTATTTACCTAGCTAGCTACCTGTTTACTTATTTACCTACCTCCCTTCCTTCCTGGATACCTATTTACCTACCTACCTGGCTACCTTCATTCCTGGTTAGCTACCTAGATCGGTATAGCACCTACGCTGATATAGCACCTTGCCAGGTTCTAGGGGCACAAGGTACCAACTTGTGTGATTCCTTTCACCTCAGAGGCTCTAAACATCTCAGGAACTAGCTCAGAACACTTCTAGACTTTTGCAGTTAAACTCTGCAGCAGCTGCACCACCTGTTTCCATTTCATTTACGATGGAACTGTAAGCCATTCAAGAACTGTGCCTCCATGTATATGGATGATCTATTACTGAAAGTGAAATTACCCATTGATCTGCACTGTTCTCTGGTTTTGTACTTCCATCTTAAGGTGACCCGACTTCACCTGCACCAGATTAACACCAAGAGCTTCTCAATGAACCAACAGCCGGGTAATGTCTTTGGGTGTGCCCGAAGAAAACAAAAACAAAACTCAAACATCTCCTTCAACATCTGTACAGATGCCCCCCCATTACCACTTGTTGACATACCCTAGAGGTGCCCCCTGCCAGAGTCACAGCCTACGCTCTTGATCCCCTAGTTTAAGGCATTACAGATTCCAGCTAGCTGTTTCGAACAACAAATGCACCCTCATGACGGCACTCTCAATCACCTTTCCAATAATATCAATGCTATGACAGCAACTTCTCTATCCTAAAATGGAGCAAGCAGAACTTAAAATGTGCTAAAAATGTTCTCTTTTATTGCGGCAAAATGTTTGTACTGTATGAGAAATTTCCAAATAATAACTAGACACTTTTTTGGAGAGCCAATCTCCGTCTAGCCTTTCATCCCCAGATTCCATTGATACTTATGACTCCCCCATCCCGCTCTGCCTACCGGAGAAATTCCTTCCCCAGCCTCGAATGCCTCGGCTTCACCTTCAAGGACCTCAATCTCAAAATAAACCTTTGGCCCATCTGTCTGTGCTGTTTACTTTGCACGACGTCTCTACTATGCTGTAAGACTGGCACCGAATCTAATACTTAGTATTGCACTGAACATAGTTGATAACTACTCTATGCTGTATGGTAATAACATATTTTCTGGATTACAGTAAGGGATTGTAGGCTTCATGCAAGGTCTTGTTCACACCGCATTCCATGTGTTTGCCAACATACTTTGAACTTATACAACCGAATACCATATGGTAGAACATGGCTGCCATTGACTCCCATTGCAAAAAAAAAAAAAAAAAAAAAATATATATATATATATATATATATATATATATATATATATATATGGCAAGTTTTACATTTTTGTCCTGTATTTGGGAGTATAAAAATCGGGTATGACCGTGAATATTGCTCAAATTTATGCCAAAAATTAACTTTTTTTTTTGCATAGACTGTGAATACATTGCCAAAGTGTAGAACAGAGCCTACACAGTAGAGCTGTGTGCACAGTGTCTGTATGGCAATACACAACTGGGTACTGCAGAAGCAGAACTGTAAAGAGCCTCCACAGTATTTACTGTAGTGTTGGCTGTACGAGAATAAAACAATTAATCAAAAGAAAGTCTACATGAAGTGGAAGCCATATGATGGTACAGTAGGGCCATGTAGAACCTTATGGATGCTGTATTATGGATCTGTACAACTGAGAGGTAGAAGAGAATAGCAAGAGAATATTGTCAGGCAAAACTATGCAGAGAATCTTGGCACTATACACCACGTGATAAATACACAAATACACCCACAAGTACAAAACCACAACGTCCCAAGGTAGGGCTGGGGTAACAGCAGATCCCCAGGAAAAACCTGGATGACGGGGTAAGAAAGCCCTAGATACAAGACCCCCATCCTGGAGTGATATATTATAAAACTTCACATTTAAAAAGGGGTATTCTGTCCCTAGACATCGTATCCCCTATTCAAAGCATAGGGGATAAGATGTCTGATCGTGGGGGTCCCGCAGCTGGGACCCCCGCAATCTCTATGCAGCGTTCGTTTAGAACACTGTGTGCCGGCGGCAGGGGTTGTGATGTCACGGACATGCCCCCTGATGACATCACAGCCACGCCCCTCACATAGACTTGCATTGAGGAGGCGTCGTGTGATGACACAAGGGGCGTAGTTGGAATGTCACGACCCCCACCGCCCGCTCCAAGCGTTCGGAACAACACGGAGCATCCTAAAACAGCTTTAGGACAGCAGGAGGGTCCCCTACCTTCCTCCTCGCTGTCCGATCGCTGAATGACTGCTCAGTGCCTGAGATCCAGGCATGATCAGTCAAGCAGCAGAATCATTGATCAATGGTTTCCTATGAGAAACCATTGATCAATGTAAAAGATCAGTGTACACAGTGTTATAGCCCCCTATGGGAGCTATAACACTGCAAAAAAAAAAAGTGAAAAAAAAGTTAATAAAGATCAATTAACCCCTTCCCTAATAAAAGTTAGAATCACCCCCCTTTTCCTATTTAAAAAAAACAGTGTAAATAAAAATAAACATGTGTGGTATCGCCGCGTGCGGAAATGTCCGAATTATAAAAATATATTGTTTAATTAAACCGCACGGTCAATGGCGTACATGCAAAAAAATTCCGAAGTCCAAAATAGCGTATTATTGGTCACTTTTTTATATAATGAAAAAATAAATAAAAAGCGATCAAAAAGTCAGATCAATACAAAAATGGTACCGCTAAAAACTTCAGATCACGGCGCAAAAAATGAACACTCATACCGCCCTGTACGCGGAATAAAAAAGTTATAGGGGTCAGAAAATGTCAATTTTAAAACGTATACTGTTACGCCGAGCGCTCCGGGTCCCCGCTCCTCCCCGGAGCGCTCGCTTCACTCCCTCTGCTGCAGCGCTCCGGTCACGTCCTCTGACCCGGGGCGCTGCGATCCTTGCTGCCTGCCCCGACCTTCTGCTACGTCCGACCTTGCTTCTGCCTACTCCCTTGTACCGCGCCTATCTTCAGCAGCCAGAGAGGTGAGCCGTTGCTAGTGGATACGACCTGGTCACTACCGCCGCAGCAAGACCATCCCGCTTTGCGGCGGGCTCTGGTGAAAACCAGTAGTGGCTTAGAACCGGTCCACTAGCACGGTCCACGCCAATCCCTCTCTGGCACAGAGGGTCCACTACCTGCCAGCCGGCATCGTGACAGTAGATCCGGCACTGGATCCCGCTGAAGTTCCTCTGCCAGTTGTCGCTGACCTCACCACGGTGGTCGCCCAGCAGTCACAACAGATAGCGCAACAAGGCCAACAGCTGTCTCAACTGACCGTTATGCTACAACAGTTGCTACCACAGCTTCAGCAGTCATCTCCTCCGCCAGCTCCTGCACCTCCTCCGCAGCGAGTGGCCGCTCCTGGGATACGCTTATCCTTGCCGGATAAATTTGATGGGGACTCTAAGTTTTGCCGTGGCTTTCTTTCCCAATGTTCCCTGCATCTGGAGATGATGTCGGACCTGTTTCCCACTGAAAGGTCTAAGGTGGCTTTCGTAGTCAGTCTTCTGTCCGGAAAAGCCCTGTCATGGGCCACACCGCTCTGGGACCGCAATGACCCCGTCACTGCCTCTGTACACTCCTTCTTCTCGGAAATCCGAAGTGTCTTTGAGGAACCTGCCCGAGCCTCTTCTGCTGAGACTGCCCTGTTGAACCTGGTCCAGGGTAATTCTTCCGTTGGCGAGTATGCCGTACAATTCCGTACACTTGCTTCAGAATTGTCCTGGAATAATGAGGCCCTCTGCGCGACCTTCAAAAAAGGCCTATCCAGCAACATTAAAGATGTTCTGGCCGCACGAGAAATTCCTGCTAATCTACATGAACTTATTCACCTAGCCACTCGCATTGACATGCGTTTTTCTGAAAGGCGTCAGGAACTCCGCCAAGATATGGACTCTGTTCACACGAGGCGTTTCGTCTCCTCGGCTCCTCTCTCCTCTGGTCCCCTGCAATCTGTTCCTGTGCCTCCCGCCGTGGAGGCTATGCAGGTCGACCGGTCTCGTCTGACACCTCAAGAGAGGACACGACGCCGTATGGAGAACCTCTGCCTGTACTGTGCTAGTACCGAACACTTCCTGAGGGATTGTCCTATCCGTCCTCCCCGCCTGGAAAGACGTACGCTGACTCCGCACAAGGGTGAGACAGTCCTTGATGTCTACTCTGCTTCTCCACGTCTTACTGTGCCTGTGCGGATGTCTGCCTCTGCCTTCTCCTTCTCTACAGTGGCCTTCTTGGACTCTGGATCTGCAGGAAATTTTATTTTGGCCTCTCTCGTCAACAGGTTCAACATCCCAGTGACCAGTCTCGCCAGACCCCTCTACATCAATTGTGTAAATAATGAAAGATTGGACTGTACCATACGTTTCCGCACGGAGCCCCTTCTTATGAGCATCGGATCTCATCATGAGAGGATTGAACTTTTGGTCCTTCCCAATTGCACCTCGGAGATTCTCCTTGGACTTCCCTGGCTTCAACTTCATTCCCCAACCCTGGATTGGTCCACTGGGGAGATCAAGAGTTGGGGGTCCTCTTGTTCCAAGAACTGTCTAAAACCGGTTCCCAGTAACCCTTGCCGTAACTCTGTGGTTCCTCCAGTAACCGGTCTCCCTAAGGCCTATATGGACTTCGCGGATGTTTTCTGCAAAAAACAAGCTGAGACTCTACCTCCTCACAGGCCTTATGATTGCCCTATCGACCTCCTCCCGGGTACTACTCCACCCCGGGGCAGAATTTATCCTCTCTCTGCCCCAGAGACTCTTGCCATGTCCGAATACGTCCAGGAGAATCTAAAAAAGGGCTTTATCCGTAAATCCTCCTCTCCTGCCGGAGCCGGATTTTTCTTTGTGTCCAAAAAAGATGGCTCCCTACGTCCTTGCATTGACTACCGCGGTCTTAATAAAATCACGGTTAAGAACCGCTACCCCTTACCCCTCATCTCTGAACTCTTTGATCGCCTCCAAGGTGCCCACATCTTCACTAAATTGGACTTAAGAGGCGCCTATAACCTCATCCGCATCAGAGAGGGGGACGAGTGGAAAACGGCATTTAACACCAGAGATGGACACTTTGAGTATCTGGTCATGCCCTTTGGACTGTGCAATGCCCCTGCCGTCTTCCAAGACTTTGTCAATGAAATTTTTCGTGATCTGTTATACTCCTGTGTTGTGGTATATCTGGACGATATCCTAATTTTTTCTGCCAATCTAGAAGAACACCGCCAGCATGTCCGTATGGTTCTTCAGAGACTTCGTGACAACCAACTCTATGCCAAAATTGAGAAATGTCTGTTTGAATGCCAATCTCTTCCTTTTCTAGGATATTTGGTCTCTGGCCAGGGACTACAGATGGATCCAGACAAACTCTCTGCCGTCTTAAATTGGCCACGCCCCTCCGGACTCCGTGCTATCCAACGCTTTTTGGGGTTCGCCAATTATTACAGGCAATTTATTCCACATTTTTCTACCATTGTGGCTCCTATCGTGGCTTTAACCAAAAAAAATGCTGATCCCAAGTCCTGGCCTCCTCAAGCAGAAGACTCCTTTAAACGACTCAAGTCTGCCTTTTCTTCGGCTCCCGTGCTCTCCAGACCTGACCCTTCCAAACCCTTCCTATTGGAGGTTGATGCCTCCTCAGTAGGAGCTGGAGCTGTTCTTCTACAAAAAAATTCTTCCGGGCATGCTGTCACTTGTGGTTTTTTCTCTAGGACCTTCTCTCCAGCGGAGAGGAACTACTCCATCGGGGATCGAGAGCTTCTAGCCATTAAATTAGCACTTGAGGAATGGAGGCATCTGCTGGAGGGATCAAGATTTCCTGTTATTATCTACACCGACCACAAGAACCTCTCCTACCTCCAGTCGGCCCAACGGCTGAATCCTCGCCAGGCCCGGTGGTCTCTGTTCTTTGCCCGATTTAATTTTGAGATTCACTTTCGTCCTGCCGATAAGAACATTAGGGCCGATGCTCTCTCTCGTTCCTCGGATGCCTCAGAAGTTGATCTCCCTCCGCAACACATCATTCCACCTGACTGCCTGATCTCCACTTCTCCTGCCTCCATCAGGCAGACTCCTCCAGGAAAGACCTTTGTTTCTCCACGCCAACGCCTCGGGATCCTCAAATGGGGTCACTCCTCCCATCTCGCAGGTCATGCGGGCATCAAGAAATCTGTGCAACTCATCTCCCGCTTCTATTGGTGGCCGACTCTGGAGACGGATGTTGGGGACTTTGTGCGAGCCTGCACTATCTGTGCCCGGGATAAGACTCCTCGCCAGAAGCCCGCTGGTTTTCTTCATCCTCTGCCTGTCCCCGAACAGCCTTGGTCTCTGATTGGTATGGATTTTATTACTGATTTACCCCCTTCCCGTGGCAACACCGTTATTTGGGTGGTCGTTGATCGATTCTCCAAAATGGCACATTTCATCCCTCTTCCTGGTCTTCCTTCTGCGCCTCAGTTGGCTAAACAATTTTTTGTACACATTTTTCGTCTTCACGGGTTGCCTACGCAGATTGTCTCGGATAGAGGGGTCCAATTCGTGTCTAAATTCTGGAGAGCTCTCTGTAAACAACTCAAGATTAAATTAAATTTTTCCTCTGCATATCATCCCCAGTCCAATGGACAAGTAGAAAGAATTAACCAGATCCTGGGTGATTATTTGCGACATTTTGTTTCCTCCCGCCAGGATGACTGGGCAGATCTCCTTCCATGGGCCGAATTCTCGTATAACTTCAGGGTCTCTGAATCTTCCTCCAAATCCCCATTTTTCGTGGTGTACGGCCGTCACCCTCTTCCCCCCCTCCCTACCCCCTTGCCCTCTGGTCTGCCCGCTGTGGATGAAATTTCTCGTGACCTTTCCATTATATGGAGAGAGACCCAAAATTCTCTCTTACAGGCTTCTTCACGCATGAAGAGGTTCGCGGATAAGAAAAGAAGAGCTCCCCCCGTTTTTTCCCCTGGAGACAAGGTATGGCTCTCCGCTAAATATGTCCGCTTCCGTGTCCCTAGCTACAAGTTGGGACCACGCTATCTTGGTCCTTTCAAAATTTTGTGTCAAATTAATCCTGTCTCTTATAAACTTCTTCTTCCTCCTTCTCTTCGTATCCCTAATGCCTTTCACGTCTCTCTTCTCAAACCACTCATCCTCAACCGTTTTTCTCCCAAATCTGTTCCTCCCACTCCTGTTTCCGGCTCCTCGGACGTCTTCTCGGTCAAGGAAATTTTGGCTGCCAAAAAGGTCAGAGGGAAAAATTTTTTTTTAGTAGACTGGGAGGGTTGTGGTCCTGAAGAGAGATCCTGGGAACCTGAGGACAACATCCTTGACAAAAGTCTGCTCCTCAGGTTCTCAGGCTCCAAGAAGAGGGGGAGACCCAAGGGGGGGGGTACTGTTACGCCGAGCGCTCCGGGTCCCCGCTCCTCCCCGGAGCGCTCGCTTCACTCCCTCCGCTGCAGCGCTCCGGTCACGTCCTCTGACCCGGGGCGCTGCGATCCTTGCTGCCTGCCCCGACCTTCTGCTACGTCCGACCTTGCTTCTGCCTACTCCCTTGTACCGCGCCTATCTTCAGCAGCCAGAGAGGTGAGCCGTTGCTAGTGGATACGACCTGGTCACTACCGCCGCAGCAAGACCATCCCGCTTTGCGGCGGGCTCTGGTGAAAACCAGTAGTGGCTTAGAACCGGTCCACTAGCACGGTCCACGCCAATCCCTCTCTGGCACAGAGGGTCCACTACCTGCCAGCCGGCATCGTGACATATACATTTTCCTGCATGTAGTTATGATTTTTTCAAGAAGTACGACAAAATAAAACCTATATAAGTAGGGTATCATTTTAATTGTATGGACCTACAGAATAAAAGATAAGGTGTCATTTTTACCGAAAAATCTACTGCGTAGAAACGGAAGCCCCCAAAAGTTACAAAATCGCATTTTTTCTGTTTCGCCGTAGATTTTTGGGTAAATGACTGTTGTCATTACAAAGTAGAATTGGTGGCGCCAAAAATATGCCACCATATGGATTTTTAGGTGCAAAATTGAAAGGGTTATGATTTTTTAAAGGTAAGGAGGAAAAAACGGAAAAACCCTCCGTCCCCAAGGGGTTAAAGAATTTATTTGCAAATTATGGTGGAAAATAAGCATTTGGTCAATAACAAAAGTTCATCTCAATACTTTAAGTAGAAAAAGAAAACAAAGGTGTGCTCCTAGTGTAGAGGTCTCAGATAAGCGGGTGCCCCCAAACAATATGTAGTAAGCTTACCAGAGGTTGTTGTGCTACGGCACAACGCCGTGGATTGCATGTAGAATCGCAATGAAGACAGAGGTCAGCTAGCCGTAGCGACCTTCTCAAGTGGCTCTGGGTCACTTCAGTGTTGGATAGGCATCAAGTGGATATAGATCCGGAAAACAGGACTTTACCAGGCACTTCTCCTCAAAGGAATGACAGCCCAAACCACACTTGCTGGATTCAGGGACAGTCAAATTTATTATGTGCACCTATTAAGCTCCTAATAAATTTGTCTGTCCCTGAATCCAGCAAGTGTGGTTTGGGCTGTCATTCCTTTGAGGAGAAGCGCCTGGTAAAGTCCTGTTTTACGGATCTATATCCACTTGATGCCCATCTCAATACATTGTCATTTCCAACAAAGGGTATATAACAGAGGTCAAATGTTTTCTGTAAGTCTTCACAAGTTTTCACACACTGTTGATGGTATTTTGGCTCATTCCTCCATGCAGATCTCCTCTAGAGCAGTGATGTTTTGGGGCTGTCGCTGGGCAACACAGACTTTCAACTCCCTCCAAAGGTTTTCTATGGGGTTGAGATCTGGAGACTGTCTAGGCCACTCTAGGACCTTGAAACGCTTCTTACGAAGCCATTCCTTCGTTGTCCAGGCAGTGTGTTTGGATCATTGTCATGCTGAAAGACCCAGCCACGTTTCATCTTCAATGCCCTTGCTGATGGAAGGTTTTTACTCAAAATCTCACAATATATGGCCCCATTCATTCTTTCATTTACACGGATCAGTCGTTTTGCTCCCTTAGCAGAAAAACAGCCCTAAAGCATGATGTTTCCACCCCCATGCTTCACAGTAGGTATGGTGTTCTTTGGATGCAACTCAGCATTCTTTCTCCTCCAAACACGACGAGTTGAGTTTTTACCAAAAAGTTCTACTTTGGTTTCATCTGACCATATGAAATTCTCCGAATCCTCTTTTGGATCATCCAAATGCTCTCTAGCAAACTTCAGATGGGCCCGGACATGTACTGGCTTAAGCGGGGGGGACATGTCTGGCACTGCATGATTTGAGTCCCTGACGGCATAGTGTGTTACTGATGGTAGCCTTTGTTACTTTGGTCCCAGCTCTCTGCAGGTCATTCACTATGTCCCCCCATGTGGCTCTGGGATTTTTGCTCACCGTTCTTGTGATCATTTTGAGACCACAGGGTGAGATCTTGTGTGGAGCCCCAGATCGAGGGAGATTATCAGTGGTGTTGAATGTCTTCCATTTTCTAATAATTGCCCCCCACAGTTGATTTCTTCACACCAAGCTGCTTGCCTATTGCAGATTCAGTCTTCCCAGGCTGGTGCAGGTCTACAATTTTGTTTCTGGTGTCCTTCGACAGCTCTTTGGTCTTGGCCATAGTGGAGTTTTGAGTGTGACTGTTTGAGGTTGTGGACAGGTGTCTTTTATACTTATAACAAGTTCAAACAGGTGCCATTAATACAGGTAATGAGTGGAGGACAGAGGAGACTCTTAAAGAAGAAGTTACAGGTCTGTGAGAGCCAGAAATCTTGTTTGTTTGTAGGTGACTTATTTTCCATTATAATTTGCAAATAAATTCTTTAAAAATCACACAATGGAATATCTCTCATAGTTGAGGTATACCTATGATGAAAAATACAGGCCTCTCTCATCTTTCTCGTGGGAGAACTTGCAGAATTGGTGGCTGACTAAATACTTTTTTTGCCCCACTGTATGTCAGGGGGCCCATGTGTGTTATACAACTAAACAAAAGGAGAAGGAAGCAAGAAGTCTCACAGAGCTGTCAAAATAATGAGACCTCGCTGCTGCTGACTTTTAGCCAACTCCACTCTCCTTTTCTTAAAGGGTCAGTGCTGTATTACTAATTGATAGAAGACTGATTATATATAATTAGTAGGGATGTCCCGATACCGATACGGGTATCGGTATCAGGGCCGATACTAGCCATTTGCATGGTATCAGGGACTCGTTTAATGTCCCTGATACCATGCCCGATACCTGCTGCCACTCTGCTGCCCCGTTCTTCCATCCTCCCGTCCGCATCATAGTGTTCCATGGAGGAGCATGTGACACACACGTCACTCCACCTCCTCCCCTGTGCCCAGCGTAACGCTACGCAGGAAGCAGAGTGACGTGTATGTCACATGCTCCTCCATAGGACGACACAATGCGGACCAGAGGAGAACGGGGCAGCAGAGTGGCAGCACCAGCACCCGACCCGAGGAGATGAGCTGCCTGCAAGGAAGGGGCTGCTACTAATGTCTAAAAGGGGGGGGGGGCCTGCTGCTGTCTAAAGGGGGGGGGGCCTGCTGCTGTTTAAAGGGGGGGCCTGCTGCTGCTGTCTAAACAGGGGGGGCTCTGCTGCTGTCTAAATGGGGGGGGGGGCCTGCTGCTGTCTAAACGGGGGGGGGGGGGGCCTGCTGCTGTCTAAACGGGGGGGGGGCTGCTGCTGTCTAAAGGGGGGCCCTGCTGCTGTCTAAAGGGGGGGGGCCCTGCTGCTGTCTAAAGGGGGGGGCCCCTGCTGCTGTCTAAAGGGGGGGCCCTGCTGCTGTCTAAAGGGGGGGGGCCCTGCTGCTGTCTAACGGGGGGGGGGGGGCCCTGCTGCTGTCTAAAGGGGGAGCCCTGCTGCTGTCTAAAGGGGGAGCCTGCTGCTGTCTAAAGGGGGGGCCCTGCTGCTGTCTAAAGGGGGGGCCCTGCTGCTGTTTAAATGGGGGCCCACTGTCTAAAGGGGGGCGGTGGTCTACAGGGGGGCTGCTACTTATGTCTACAGGGGGGCTGCTGTCTACAAGGGGGGCAGCTGTCTACAGGGACAAGTATTCTATCAGCAGCACATTGGGCCGGGAACTTGTCTTTCATAGCACTGCGGCTATATGTACATAGAAACACTGTGGGGGCCAGATAACGCTATGTCTGGCCCCCACAGCACTTCTATAATCATTTGCCTCTGATGCGCTGCTGTTAGAATACTTTTCATTCATAGTGCTGCCAGGGGCTTATGATAGCGCTGCGGGGGGAAAATATATATACACATGTGTTGCGGGGGGAATATGATTGCGCTGCGGGGACAATACCTATAAAAATGCGCTGTGGGGAGCAAGGCATATATAGTGCAACAGGGGGGCAAGATATATATTCTATATATCTTTCCCCACCGCAGTGCTTCTATTTGAAAACCCCGATGGGTACCGGCCATTTAGGGCTCCCAGAAGGGAATTAAAAAATTAAAAGTTCACTGTACGTTGCTGGGGAGCGGAGCATGCCGGTCACTCCCCTACTTAATAACTTCTGATCGGATCGGGCCTCAGCCCCTCTACTACTGCCCCAAACATGGAACAGATGATGGGGGTAGGATTCACTCGGTTTTGAGTAATTTCCAGACAGCTCAGAGCTGTCGGGTTTTGGTGAAGCAAAATTCACATGTTTTTCCTCATACTCGGAGTGTTTTTCTTTTGTTGGGAACACGCCCCTTTTTCAGCTAACCACGCCCATTTTTACGGGTTTAAAAAACGCTCTGAGTGATGGTATTTTGTATCGGAAAATTGTGTCGCACAAAGTGTTCCATGGGCTATGCGACACAAATTTGGTCGCACAACCCGAGAAAAAGAGTCGGGTTGACATTAGTAAATCAGGGCCTATGTTTGACCCAACCCAAGTGAATTATTCCATTAAGGCCAAAATTAACAACTATATAAAGTTATAAGGTTTTCTCTAGTAACACTTCATTACATGGTCCACAAGAGCAGAATAAGAGGCCATGGTGGAGGACACAGATGTTTCTTTGAATAGCTCCCTTCTTGGACAAGTTGTCCACAATGAGCTTGTAGTACAGCTGCATTACACAGAACCTTTACCACCCCAGGTGCCCTGTAAAATGGTCTGGTTGTAAAATAAAACAAATATAATAATCGGTTGTCATTGTCCCTAAGAGCGAGTTCACACTATGGAAAATCAAGGCGGAATTTCCACATTAAATTCCGTGCTGATTCCGCCTTGAATCGCACTGACTTCAATGGGTTTTCTTACTACTCTGTGCATACAGTGGAATTTCTACTATGTTTATTCTTCCAGTGAAATCAGAAAGGTAAAACCTGTTAAAGAGGAACTCCAGTGAATAAGTTCTTACCCCCTATCCTGATTGCACTGGTGTCCGACTGCTGGGACCCAACGACATTTCCTCCCCGATGCCCCGGCTCTCCCCATGAATGTAGCTGTTTCGACCACAGCACGAAGCGGTGGCTGACACATATCTCTATGAAATTCACGAGTGTTGTATGGCCAGCTCTCCCATAGAGATACATGTCGGCCACTGCTTCATGTGGTGGTTGACAGTAATCTGTGCACTGAGCGGCGGTCGCTCTGTGCATGAGGAAAGCTAGGGTGCTGGGAAGTAGATGGCAGGGGGTCCCAGTGGTCGGACTCCCCACGTTCAGACACTTATTCCCTATCCTGTGGATAGGGGATAACAACTAATGTACCAGAGTTCTTCTTTAAAATCAATGGGACTTTACATTTTTGCACTAAATTCTGCTGAAAATTTAGCAGAAAATAAGCACCAATTCCAAATAATGGAGCAGTTCCAAAATCCTAGAATGTTGCAGAATCTTGTAATTCCTTTTTTATTGGACTGACAGTGTTTTGAAGAGATAAGCTTTCGGGAGCCCAACATTTTCCTTGCTGAATTCTGTAGTATGAATATACCTCTAAAGGTATGCTGACATGGCCTCACTTGGACTGCTCGAAAATACACCGTCTCCATAGACAGCAATGCATTTCTAAGCGGATTATGCAGAAAGAATTGTCAATTCTTTCTGCAAAGGCCGGAATCAGAATTTCCACCACAGATTCTGCCATGGAAAGAAATTTCCCTTTACAAACAATGGGATTCTGCTGCCATGGAATTTTCGAGTTGAATCTTTCTGCTGGATTCTGCCGTGTGAACGAGGCCTAAGAGTTCCAGCAATTTATCTGTCATATGAAACTCTATGCACTTTTCTAATGTTACACATGGATTCCATGGCTCCACCAGAAAATAGTTTTTTAAGTATTTAATGGTTGTTCATTCATTTTGACTGATGAGGACAGAAGGCTGACAGATTACTTTCACTGAAATAAAACCTTAAGAACATGGACTAGATGTTGGTAATACCCATGTTTATTTCCTGTATGTCATGAAGTTGCTTACGTTAGGCTCAAGGACCAAAAGAGGACAACAGCATTGTGAATGAAACCTTTGCCTCTGGTCCCGTCCAGCTTGCTTGTGGCAGACAGTGATGGCCGGGAAACCAAAAACAGCCAAGTGGGGTATCATACACAGTTTATAAAACTACCAACAACCCAATTCCCAATAATAGGAGTTATGCAAACAGTGATACACCTCGAACTGTGCTGTATCTGCAACTCCCTTGTTACAGAAACAGTGTAGCTCTCATTGCTATGCTAAAGTCAATGGTCATTACAGAAAATGCATAATGGTATAATGGTACGGTGACACGGACAGGTTACCCACAAGTGTCCAGCATCAGGCCTTCTACAGGGAAAAATCCACAGCAGACACCAGAGGCCTTTCAATTTTGACTTAGGTTCAGGTCAGACCCCTATCTTAAAGACATTTATGGTGCTATCCTGTAGATATGCCATGGAGGAAAACCAAGCACGAGGAGAACAAACATACATGCAGATGTTCTTGGATGAATTCAAGACCAGGACCAGGACAATACAAACCACTGAGCAGCCGTGCTGCCCAAGTGGTTAAAAGGTTATGGCTGGATGAATGGAAGAGGTATGGGTGGATGAATGGAAGGGGTATGGGTGGATGAAGGAAAGGGGTATGGGAAGATGAAGGGAAGGGGTATGGGTGGATGAAGGGAAGGGGTATGGGTGGATGAAGGGAAGGGGTATGGGTGGATGAAGGGAAGGGGTATGGATAGATGAATGGAAGGGGTATGGATAGATGAATGGAAGGGGTTTGAGTAGATGAATGGATGGGGTATGGGTGGATGAAGGGAAGGGATATGGGTGGATAAAGGGAAGGGATGTGGGTGGATAAAGAGGAGGGGTATGGGTGAGTGAAGGGAAGGGGTTTGGGTAGATGAATGGAAGGGGTATGGGTGGATGAAGGGAATGGGTATGGGTGGATGAAGGGAAGGGGTATGGATAGATGAATGGAAGGGGTTTGGGTAGATGAATGGAAGGGGTTTAAGTAGATGAATGGGTGGATGAAGGGAAGGGATATGGGTGGATAAAGGGAAGGGATGTGGGTGGATAAAGAGGACGGGTATGGGTGAGTGAAGGGAAGGGGTTTGGGTAGATGAATGGAAGGGGTATGGGTGGATGAAGAAAAGGGATATGGGTGGATGAAGGGTTAAAGGGATGTGATATGATGGAAGAAGGGAAGGGATATGAGTGGGCAAAGGGTTAAAGGGAAGGGGTATGAGTGGATGAAGGGGAGGGCTATGGATGGATGAAGAAAGGGAAGAAATTGTCACGATTGGGCTGGCTGGAGGTGGATCCTCTGTGCCAGAGAGGGATTGGCGTGGACCGTGTTGGTGGACCGGTTCTAAGTTGCTACTGGTATTCACCAGAGCCCGCCGCAAAGCGGGATGGTCTTGCAGCGGCGGTAGCAACCAGGTCGTATCCACCAGCAACGGCTCAACCTCTCTGACTGCTGAAGATAGGCGCGGTACAAGGGAGTAGACAAGAGCAAGGTCGGACGTAGCAGAAGGTCAGGGCAGGCAGCAAGGATCGTAGTCAGGGGCAACGGCAGGAGGTCTGGAACACAGGCTAGGAACACACAAGGAAACGCTTTCACTGGCACAATGGCAACAAGATCCGGCGAGGGAGTGCAGGGGAAGTGAGGTATAAGTAGGGAAGTGCACAGGTGAACACACTGATTAAGCCTGCTGCGCCAATCAGTGGCGCAGTGGCCCTTTAAATTGCAGAGACCCGGCGCGCGCGTGCCCTAAGGAGCGGGGCTGCGCGCGCCGGGACAAGACAGACGGGGAACGAGTCAGGTACGGGAGCCGGGACGCGCATCGCGAGCGGGCGCCTCCCGCATCGCGAATCGCATCCCGGCTGAGAGGGATATTGCAGCGCACCCGGTCAGCAGGTCTGACCGGGGCGCTGCAAATGCGAGAATGCTGCGAGCGCTCCGGGGAGGAGCGGGGACCCGGAGCGCTCGGCGTAACAGAAATGGATGGTGGGAAGGGGTATGTATGGATGGTGGGAAGGGGTATGGATGGATAAAGGGAAAGGGTATGGGTGGATGAAGGAAGCGATATGGGTGGATGAAGGAAGGGGTATGGGTGGATGAAGGAAGGGGTATGGGTGGATGAAGGAAGGGGTATGGGTGGATGAAGGAAGGGGTATGGGTGGATGAAGAGGCGGGGATATGATACTAAATTTCTACATATGCATTTATGGTATTTTGTTCTAAGAATGTGTCAAATCCTGTTTTGAAGCCCTCTGCTGTTTTAGCTCTGACCAGTTCCTGAGGTTACCATTTCTGTTCATGAGATCTAAAGCAGAGGTGAGACCACGGCCACCCAGACCTTAGTTGTCACCTTTCAGAAGAGTATAGACATGTGATACCTAAATGTAACCCCCGTGTCCCATTAGATAATGCTAACCTCAAGAATACTAGCACCAGATTATAAAGGATTTCTTAGGTTATAACAATCCTCGAACTTGGGTTCTTTGGGCCCATCAGGCGCAATTCTCGTGAGGGTCCATCCTCCATGTACACAGAACACGTACATGTCTCCTTCACATTGTAAACCTTGTTCTTATCATTGCACACCTACGACATAGAACCTATTAGATCCTTCTGATATGATATGTGAATCACTACATAAGAAATAGTAATGTTAAGTTATAATCACCCCAAATCAGCTCTAGATGGGGTGTCCTCATGTTGGGCCTTTGGTTGCCATTATTGTCGGAGGCTTTTCGGAGGATCCTTTTGTACTCAAGTGGGCTAGTCTGATCACTGTATAACCTGGGTGCCTCCAGCTGTTGCAAAACTACAATTCCCAGCATGCCCGGACAGCCTTTGGCTGTCCGGGTATGCTGGGAATTGTAGTTTTGCAACAGCTGTTTTATGCGCAGATAGCGCATGAACCATATAAACCAAAGCAATAGTAAACCTTCAGCTCTCTCACTTGGATCCCCGCTTGGACAGGCGTGCGGCAACACCCAAACAGGATCAACAGTGCGGATATACAGGTAAAAAACAAAACGTGAAACAGCGGTGACGCATTTCGAGTGCTATCCACACTCTTAATCATACTCAGTCATCATATGACTAAAAGAGCAGATAACACTCAAAACGCATGACCGCTGTTTCTATTGTACCCATTGTAGTTTTATGAAACAAAGGCTTTGCGTTCCTTTCTTCATAAACCATATAACACACTGAGGGAGATTTATCAAAACGTTGCTGAGTTGCCCATAGCAACCAATCAGATCGCTTCTTTCATTTTTTTAAAAGACCTGTGAAAAATAAAAGAAGCGATCTGATTGGTCTATGGGCAAATCAGCAACCTTTCCTCTAGACAGGAAAATTGCTGCAAAAACAGTTAAAATGAAGTAAAAAATTCAATATCTTCAAAATTCAAGACTTCAAATCCTCATAAGACGCCTCAATTGTGATTATAGGTCAAATCACTTTTCTCCTCATGGCAATATTTCTCTAAAAAATGCACTTTGAGAAAGAAAACGAATGAAAACTGCACAGTGTGAACTCACCTTAACTCACTTACTAGTCTAATGAGTTCATGTGGGTGACCTCCAGCACCTGCAGCCTGATGAGATGACCAGGTGCAGTGATCAAACCCCTTGTACCAAAGCCATGGGAAATCTAGAGTCATGGGAAATCTAGACTGTATTACAGAACCCACATCACTGTATTTGTAAAGCAAAATGGAGCCTATACCATGCCTATCAAACCAGCCAAAAGAGTTAAAGGGGTACTCCAGTGGCAAACCTTGTTTTTTGTTTTGTTTTTTTAAATCAATTGGTGCCAGAAAGTTAAACAGATTTGTAAATTACTTTTATTGAAAAATCTTAATCCTTCCAGTACTTATCAGCTCCTGTGCAAGTTATTTTTTTTTCTTTTCTGTCTGAGCACAGTGCTCTCTGCTGACACCTCTGTCTGTGTCAGGAACTGTCCAGAGCAGGAGATGTTTGCTATGGGGATTTGTTCCTGCTCTGGACAGTTCCTGACATGGACAGAGGTGTCAGCAGAGAGCACTGTGGTCAGACAGAAAACAATCGTAGAAAGAAAATAACTTCCTGTGGAGCATACAGCAGCTGATAACGACTGGAAGGATTACGTTTTTTTTAATAGAAGTAATTTACAAATCTGTTTAACTTTCTGGCACCAGTTGATTTAAAAAAAATATATATAATGTTTTCCACCGAAGTACCCCTTTATCCCCTTATGGGCGCAGGGTTTTTCCGTTTTTGCATTTTTATTTTTTCCTCATCACCTTCTAAAAATCATAACGCTTTCAATTTTGCACATAAAATTCCATATTATGGCTTATTTTTTGCCCCACCAATTCTACTTAGCAGTGACATTAGTCATTTTACAAAAAAAAAAACACGGCGAAACAGAAAAAAAAAAAAATCATTGTGCGACAAAATTGAAGAAAAAAATTTCATTTTGTAACTTTTGGGGGCTTCCGTTTCTACGCAGTGCATTTTTCAGTAAAAATGACACCTTATCTTTATTCTGTAGGTCCATACAGTTAAAATGATACCCTACTTATATAGGTTGGATTTTGTCGTACTTCGGAAAAAAATCCTAACTACATGCAGGAAAATTTACACGTAAAAAATTCTCATCTTCTAACCCCTATAACTTATTTATTTTTCCGCATACGGGCCAGTTTGTGGACTAATTTTTTGCGCCGTGTTCTAAAGTTTGTATCGGTACCATTTTTGTATTGATCGGACTTTTTGATTGCTTTATATAAATTTTTTCATGATATAAAAAGTGACCAAAAAATACGCTATGTTGGACTTTTTTTGCGCGTACGCCATTGACCGTGCAGTTTAATTAACAATATATTTTTAAAGTTCGGACATTTCCACACGCGGCGATACCACATGTTTATTTACACAGTTTTTTTTTTTTATGAGAAAAGGGGGGTGATTCAAACTTTTATTAGGGAAGGGGTTAAATGACCTTAACTTTTTTTTTTTGCAGTGTTATAGCTCCCATAGGGACCTATAACACTGCACACACTGATCTTTTACACTGATCCCTGCAAAGCCATAGCTTTGCATTGATCAGCGAGATAGGGGCTCGATTGCTCAAGCCTGTAGCTCAGGCTTGGAGCAATCAAACGCTGATCGGACACGATGGAGCAAGGTAAGGGGGTCTCCGCTCGCGTCCTAGCTGATCTGAACCTCGCGATTTTATTGCGATGTCCCAATCAGCCCGACTGAGCTGCCGGGAAGCGTTTACTTTAATTTTTAGACGCAACTTTGATTGCCGCGTCTAAAGGGTTAATAGCGCACAGCACAACGGTCGGTGCCGCACGCTATTAGCCCAGAGTCCCGGCTATCGTTAGCAGCCAGGACCGTCCCGGTGTGATGCGGGGTTTTAAACACTGGGACAGGGCGTACAGGTACGCCCTACGTCCTGAAGGAGTTAAAGGGGTATTCCAGGAAAAAAATTATTTTTATACATATCAACTGGCTCCAGAAAGTTAAACAGATTTGTAAATTACTTCTATTAAAAAATCTTAATCCTTTCAGTACTTATGAGCTCCTGAAGTTTAGGTTGTTCTTTTCTGTCTAAGTAATCTCTGATGACACCTGTCTCGGGAAACACCCAGTTTAGAAGCAAATTCCCATAGCAAACCTCTTCTAAACTGGGCGGTTCCCGAGACACGTGTCATCAGAGATTACGTAGACAGAAAAGAACAACCTTAACTTCAGAAGCTCATAAGTACTGAAAGGATTAATATTTTTTACCAGTTGATATATAAAAAAAAGTTTTTTCCTGGAATACCCTTTTAAGGACAAAATGGGCTGAGTCCTTAAAGGTTTGAAGGGGTTCTCCACCCCTAAACATCTTATCCCCTATCCAAAGGATAGGGAATAAGATGTCTGATCGCGGGGGTCCCGCAGCTGGGAACCCCCGGGATCCCCTGCATGCAACCCGGGCATTCTGAACTTTTGGTTCGGAACGTTGGGTTCAGGGTTGTGGTCGTGACGTCACGCCACGCCCCCTCGCTATGTCACATCACACCCCCTCCATTCAGGTCTATGGGACGGGGAGTGAATAGGGGGATATGATGTCTAGAGACAGAGTACCCCTTTAAGTTTGAAAATAAACCATCCCTTGAGTGGTGTCCCATTGCGATAAATGACATTTTTTTTTTTTTTTTTATAATTTCAGCACAAAATATAAACCCTGTCAAAAGGCGAAAGTCAGTGTTAGTTGCATACATCTGTAAAAAGTTGCGAAGTTATAATTTGCAGATTATTGCAATGTATATTCATGTCTGTTCGAGTATTTCCCAACCAGCGTGCCTCTGGCTGTTGCCAAACTACAACTCCCAGCATGCCCGGACAGCCTTTGGCTGTCCGGGCATGCTGGGAGTTGTAGTTTGGCAACAGCCAGAGGCATGCTGGTTGGAAATCCCTTCTGTAGGCCATAAATTAAACCTATAACATTACATTCAAAAGCAAAAGGGACAGACTTTACCCCCCTGGGCGAGCAGAACGTAGACTCTTATTTTAGCATTAATACACGTACAAACTATGTTAAGTTGAGTGAGGGGATACATGCTTCTATTACAGTAAAATGTGCAGAGGGAAGCACTTTCCCCGCCTACTGGCTTCCCAGGCTATACTTATCCTCACAGACCGGCAGTAGGTTGACGCAGCTGCTGCAATGAACCGTATTAGGAAATGCAACTCGGGTGAGCAGCAAACTCCCGTCCATTCACCGTTACTTTCTTTTTCCTTCGCTTTCCTCAAAAATGATTTTGTCAATAAAGCTTTTACAAGTCAAAAACTAAACTTTTCTGTTCTTTCCAAGCACGCTCCTATCCGTGCCCTATATCCTCCCTATAATTGTTTTACCATATATATATATATATATATATATATATATATATATATATATATATATGTGTGTTACTCTAGGACACTTTGTTGCCTTTCCCTAGGAAACGTAAATATTTACCGAGAGACTTTACACGACTTTCCGCAAACGTTAAACAAAATCAGTTTTGCAACATTGTTGCAAAAGAAAAAACACAGAGTCCAAATCACGAAGGTTCTACGTTAAGGTTCTATGGAGCGTGAAGGAATAAGGTTGGTACCTACCCGGCAGTCATGGCGATGTTGTAAAAGGTGAGCCATGCTGTGGCCACGGGTCCGATGGGCTTTTTCCTGGAGTTTTCCTTCTCTTCTACGGATCCCTCGTCCTCACTTGGTGCCATGGCTTCACAAGCACAGGCTGCCGGTCAGCCTGGAGTTGGAGCAGAGCTGACAGCTGGGGCTGAGAAATCTCACATTCAGTGGCACACGGACCCTCCAATAATAGAGCACGAGGGAGGAGCAATTCAATAGCTTTGTCTTCTTCTGTACGGTCAATGGCCGGCATTTATCATTGTGTTTACCCCTTTTTTTTCTGTCTATATTTGGCGCAAGTTTTTTTTTTTTTTTTTTTTTTTTTTGCACCTTTTGGTTTACACATTTCTGATGATTTTCAGTTGCAATCCACTGATTTTGGCAATACGCATGATACGGAAGGGTTTTATGAACTGTGCTTTCTTGTGAAAAGGCACAAAAAAATAAATAAATAAAAAAGGCGCAAAACCACCAAAAAGCCTCCAAACTACACCAGCCCAGACTTAGCTTTTTGGTGTATGTGAAGAGTAAAATTTCAGAAAATGTTTACCTGCACAAAATGTATCAAATGCTCTGTGACCATTTAAAGGGGTGCTCCGGTGAAAACCTTTTTTCTTTTAAATCAACTGGTGGCAGAAAGTTAAACATATTTGTAAATGACTTCTATTAAAAAATCTTAATCCTTCCAAAGTACTTATTAGCTGCTGAATGCTACAGAGGAAATTCCTTTCTTTTTGGAACACTGATGACATCACGAGCACAGTGCTCTCTGCTGACATCTCTGTCCATTTTACCAACCGTGCATAGCAGATGTATGCTGAGGGCAGCATGGTGGCTCAGTGGTTAGCACTGCTGCCTTGCAGTGCTGGGGACTTGGGTTCAAATCCCACTAAGGACAACAATAAATAAAGCGTTATTATTATTATAATAACGTCAGCAGAGAGAACTGTGCTTGTGATGTCATTAGAGAGCATTCCAAAAAGAAAAGAATTTCCTCTGTAGTATTCAGCAGCTAATAAGTACAGGAAGGATTAAGATTTTGTAATAGAAGTAATTTACAAATATGAAAAAACTATGTAGGTGTATGCAGCTCACAACTATTACGCACCGAGGTCAAACTGGGCAAGCAACTATACCTTAATTGCTAGAAAAGGAAAACCAAAAAATACAATGTAGCCCGGACCTTCTAGGCGAGTAAAAAATGGATATACGTGGATCGTGCTTCATTAATAATTATCATTTATTTGTAAAATATAGATAAGATTTCGACACTTCTCACAGGGCCCTTGTGAGAAGAACATACATATTAAAAGGCAACCTAACAATGTATTTAGGCAATAGTAATAAAAACTATAAACTTGGCATAGAATAATAGAATGAAATAGCAGAGTAAGATCTGTACCATGCAAATATATAAAGTGTTGCTCTTCTAGATATTTAGGGTAGATATGTCCCTTTTAGATACAGTAGCAAACAGTCTGTAATATTAGAAATTGTTACCGGTCTGTAAATGGTAACTCAGGCGATGGGTATTGCTCCCGCAATGGCTGAGTGTCCGTGGTGTGCACAGTTCTCTGTGCGGTGCTTCCAATTGTGAGCCTGGTCCAGTAGGATCTGAGCGTGGTGGCAGTCGCTGTCGGCTAAGGCGATGGCAGGCGCCGAAGATCGCAGTGGTGTCCGGGGACTGCTGTCGCTGGCGTGCGCTGGAGTTGGTATTCCTCACCGCTTTGTTAGTTGGTAGACAGGACCATGTACTGGAGGGCTGGAAGTTCACCTCGTGGTGCCGGCGTCTGACGTCAGAGCCGGGATGGCTACACCAGGATGGTTACACCGGGATGGATCTGAACTGCTGAACCAGGTAGGTAGCAGAGTGAGAGCGCTAATGATGGTACAGTTCATGAAGGGTAACTGGCCATAAAATTTGGGCACAGTTCAAGTACTACTATGCCAGTAGATACGACTAGACGCGTTTCAGGGTTGTATAATGTAACCCTTTCCTCAGTAGTCATGATTACTGAGGAAAGGGTTACATTATACAACCCTGAAACGCGTC
Organism: Hyla sarda; assembly: GCF_029499605.1. Classification (NCBI taxonomy): domain Eukaryota; kingdom Metazoa; phylum Chordata; class Amphibia; order Anura; family Hylidae; genus Hyla; species Hyla sarda. The sequence goes on from NC_079193.1 coordinate 32,916,738, forward strand.
TAGTCGTTATCTACTGGCATAGTAGTACTTGAACTGTGCCCAAATTTTATGGCCAGTTACCCTTCATGAACTGTACCATCATTAGCGCTCTTACTCTGCTACCTACCCGGTTCAGCAGTTCAGATCCATCCCGGTGTAACCATCCTGGTGTAGCCATCCCGGCTCTGACGTCAGACGCCGGCACCACGAGGTGAACTTCCAGCCCTCCAGTACATGGTCCTGTCTACCAACTAACAAAGCGGTGAGGAATACCAACTCCAGCGCACGCCAGCGACAGCAGTCCCCGGACACCACTGCGATCTTCGCCTGCCATCGCCTTAGCCGACAGCGACTGCCACCGCGCTCAGATCCTACTGGACCAGGCTCACAATTGGAAGCACCGCACAGAGAACTGTGCACACCACGGACACTCAGCCATTGCGGGAGCAATACCCATCGCCTGAGTTACCATTTACAGACCGGTAACAATTTCTAATATTACAGACTGTTTGCTACTGTATCTAAAAGGGACATATCTACCCTAAATATCTAGAAGAGCAACTTTCTAATATATTTGTATGGTACAGATCTTACTCTGCTATCTTATTCTATTATTCTATGCCAAGTTTATAGTTTTTAATACTATTGCCTAAATACATTGTTAGGTTGCCTTTTAATATGTATGTTCTTCTCACAAGGGCCCTGTGAGAAGTGTCGAAATCTTATCTATATTTTACAAATAAATGATAATTATTATTGAAGCACGATCCACGTATATCCATTTTTTACTCACCTAGAAGGTCCGGGCTACATTGTATTTTTTAATTTACAAATATGTTTAACTTTCTGCCACCAGTTAATTTAAAAGAAAAAAGGTTTTCACCGGAGTACCCCTTTAAAGGGTTATTCCGGGCAAAAAACATTTAATCCCCTATCCAAAGGATAGGGGGTAAGATGTCTGATTGCGGGGGGCCCACTGCTGGGACCCCCCCCGCGATCTCCCTGCAGCACCCGCATTCTATGCGTCTCTAGTTTCGGAAACCTCTGGGTTTCCGGTACTGGAGACGTGACGTGATGCCACGCCCTCTCCATTCATGTCTATGGGAGGGGGCATGATGGCCGTCACGCCCCCCACCCATAGACATGAATGGAGGGGGCGTGATGTCACGTCCCCAGTCCTGGAAAACCGGAGGTTTCCGAAACTGCGGGTGCTGCAGGGAGATCGCGGGGGCCCCAGCAGTGGGCCCCCCGCAATCAGACATCTTACCCCTTTAATACAATTGGTGCTCCTACACATTACCTTTAATACAATTGGTGCTCCTACACATTACCAGCACCCAAAAAAAACAGGTGTAAAAAAATACTTACACCTACAATGATAAATGCCGGCCAGTGGGGGGGATTCATCATTGTAGGTGTAAGTCAAGCAAATGATCTATCATTTGATAAAATTTGTGCAGGTCACATTTTCAGAAATTTCACTCTTCACATACACCAAAAAGCTAAGTTAAGTTAAGACTTTTTGGTGGCTTTGCGCCTTTTTTTTTTTTTTCCCCAAATCAGTGGATTACAACAGAAATTAGCAGAAATGTGTAAACCAAAAGGTGCAAAAAAGGACACTTGTGCCAAAATAGAGCCAAATATAGTTGGGGGGAAAAAAAGGCAAACACAATAATAAATGCCGGCCAATGAGTTTTAGGATAAAATATAGGTATAAGCAGAAAAGAGTATTCCGGCACCAACGGCAGGTAAAAGGATCCACTTTATTGAAGCATAAATATAAAATACAAGCTGGGCACAGCAGCCTTTGGCTGCTGTGCCCAGCTTGTATTTTATATTTATGCTTCAATAAAGTGGATCCTTTTACCTGCCGTTGGTGCCGGAATACTCTTTTCTGCTTGTACTGAAGGAGGGGAGGCGCCACCCCACCGCCCGAGCACAACGGAGTTAGTAAGGTTTGGAGCGATCACTTGCTATATGGAAAAAATCTTGGTATATTCCTTTAGGGTGAATTCACATGTACATTATCCTGTTCATATTTGATGCCCAGGATTTGAAGCTGCAGAGTTCAATGTAAATTTAAAGACATATGTCATACCGAAAAATGTATTCCCTATCTGCAGGATAGGGGATAAGATTTAGATGGCGGGGGGTCCGACCGCTGGGACCCAACTCATCACTAAGAGTACGTTCACATGTGTATATTATCTGCTGCAGATTTGCTGTCACAGATTTTGCCATTCATTAAAGTCAATGGGCAGTGAAATCTGCAGCAAAAATAAGCAAGTGTGAACGTACCCTAAAGGTCCGGTCCCATGTAGCGTTTACGCAGCGTATTTCACGCTGCGCAAAATGGGAGCGCTGCGTATTCTCCAATCAGCATACACACAGCTAACTGGCGGCAGCCCTTTGTGCTCAGTGAGGTTTAGGGGCTGGGCCACGTGCTGACCCCCAAACCTCACTGAACACATGTTGCTGCCACGGGTAGCCCTGTGTGTATACTGATCGCAGAATATGCAGCGTATTTCCTGTTGCGCAGCACATTTTACGTAGCATGAAATACACTATGTTAGTGCTATGTGGCCCCATACCCTAAGGGTGCATTCCCACATGGTGTATTTGCTGCTGCGTATTTTATTTTCCCATTGAAGTCAATGGGTAGGAACATACGCAGCAGCAAATACGCCACGTGGGAATGCACCCTTAGGGAACATTCCCACACGGCGTATTTTGCTGCGTATTTGGTGCTGCGTATTTTCCTACCCATTGACTTCAACAGAGAAAATAAAATATGCAGCAAAGACGCCGTGTGGGAATGTACTCTTATGGTGTATTCACACGTACAGGATCTGATGCGGATTTGAAGTTGCAGATCCTCAGTTATGGAGCTTCAGTCGTAAAATAAGTTTGGTGGGGCTGCCTGGCCACTGGGTCATTCCCCCTGTGGACTTGGTGTCATGGAGGCAGTGGTTGCTGCCCAGCGCTATGCCAGTGTTAGGTTAGGCGAGTGGGCTTGTACTTTTTGATCAAAATGTATACTAACAACCTGTTCGTTTTTGAAATTATGCTGAGAAGCAAGTAGATCAAATTAAAAATGGTGGATGTGCGGCTGTGTTTCTCTATTTGTGTTGTACAGTTGTAAATTAAAGGGGTACTCCGCTGCTCAGCGTTTGGAACAAACTGTTCCGAACGCTGGAGCCGGGAGCTCGTGACGTCATAACCCTGCTTCTTCATGACATCACGACGGGGCGGGGCTATGACATCACAAGCTCGCGGCCCCGACTCCAGCGTTCGGGACAGTTTGTTCCAAACGCTGAGCAGCGGAGTACCCCTTTAAGTATTTGTCCGGCAGGAAAATTCAACTTGAAATTTCTGTTACATGTGAGTCATTCACACACACCGGATTCTCTGCGAATTTGTTGTAAAACCCGCAATTGCGGTTCCACAACTGTGGGTTTTACAAGTTAATTCTTGGTAATAATTTATCACCTTGTTAAATCTGCAACTGCAGATCTGTAATAACGGATCTGCAACTTCAAATCCGCAGCAGATCCTGTACGTGTGAATACACCCTGAGGGTAGGGTCACAAAAAAACTTCACATTTGGATTCTGGTGTCGCACTCCTGTTATGTAACCACACTGACAATCATTAAAGGGGTACTCCGGTGGAAACTTTTTATCTTTTAAATCAACTGGTGCCAGAAAGTTTTGTAAATTACCTCTATTAAAAAATCTTAATCCTTCCAGTACTTATTAGCTGCTGTATACTACAGAGGAAATTCTTTTCTTTTTGGAACACAGTGCTCTCTGCTGACATCACGAGCACAGTGCTCTCTGCTGACATCTCTGTCCATTTTAGGAACTGTCCAGAGCAGTATATGTTTGATATGGGAATTTTCTCCTAGTCTGGACAGTTCTTAAAATGGACAGAGATGTCAGCAGAGAGCACTGTGCTCGTGATGTCAGCAGAGAGCTCTGTGTTGCAAAAAGAAAATAATTTTCTCTGTAGTATTCAGCAGCTAATAAGTACTGGAAGGATTAAGATTTTTTAATAGAAGTAATTTACAAATCTGTTTAATGTTCTGGCACCAGTTGATTAAAAAAAAAAAAAAAAAACGTTTTCCACCGGAGTACCCCTTTAAATGTGGCACTGAGATCTTCATGTCATGAGACTATGTAACCCTAGCCTTTCTAATGTATATATGTGTATATATATATATATATATATATATATATATAGTTCCTTCATTAGTCTTAGGAGATTCTTGAATGTAATAAATGGGTATTGAATAGGATGTGGCCTATGTAGCACATGGATTTCTCATATTTAGGGGCAGAATTGTGTCTTAAAGGCAATCTGTCAGCTGCAATTCACATTACAAACTGCTGACACTGTTAGGCTAGGTTCACACTACAGATTTTTCGCCTGCAATTCTGCTTTGAAATTGCAGGCAGAAATTCCGCTTGCTGAAATGTATAGTGTAGTGAATGGTTTTCCGTTCAAAAATTCACACTTCGGAATTTGTGAATGGAAAATCTGATTGGAAATTTCCGCCTGAAGAATGGCGTTGCTCATTCTTCAGGCGGAAATACTCGCGGAACACATTGCAGTCTATTGGAGACTGCAGTGTCCGCATGGTCCTGGCTGGCTGCACTCAGAATCTCCGGGCGGAGATTCCGCAGTGTGAACCTAGCCTTAGATACTGTTAGGACATGGACACCCATGGTACCTTTCATATATCTGTCTGAGAGTACATAATATCGAAAAATGTTTTAGTCAAAGATGCCTTCCCAAGACCCTGAAGCGCTGAGTACTGGAACACCCACTCACTACCCCTGCCATTCTTGCTTGATTGACAGCTGGAAGCCAAGCCCTGTTCCCAAATCTCACACCTAGGCTCAGTTTGTATGCACAGTTCTAGAAAGAGTGCTCGGCTTCCAGCTGACTGTCAATCAAGCAGGGAAAGGGATGGGAGGGGAAGTGAGGAGGCGTTTCAGCCCTTAGTATTCTCGGGAACGCCTCTTTGCACCAGAAAATGAAAGCGCTGACAGATATATAAAAGGAACCATGTGTCTCCTTGTCCTAACAGTCATCTCAAGCCTCATTCACACGGTGGGAAGTCCACCCGGAAAATCTCTTGGGGAACATACCACTGGCACAACAACCTGGCGCTAGGACCACTCGGAAATGCGCCATCTCGATAAATGGCAATGCATTTTGGAGCGGATTCTGAAGAAGTTTTATTGCAGATTCCACATGTTTGGCCATGTGAATGGGGCCTAACAGTGTCAGTAGGTTGAAACAAGTTGAAGCTGACAGATTTCCTTTAAAGGGGTACTCCACTGGCCAGTTTTTGAGCTGCGGGATCGGCCATGCCCCCTCAATGCAAGTCTATGGGAGGGGGCGTCACGCCCCCTCCCATAGACTTGCATTGAGGGGGAATGAAGTACCCCTTTAAATCTAGATGTGGGCAGAGATATGCAGCACTGCAAGCTCTATACTTGCCAAAAAAGGATCAGCTCCTGAGATCCCCGGCCAGGATAACCCCGAAAAGCCGCCATAAACCACCTGAGATCTTGTATTGGAAACACTACTGCAAATGAGTAACAGCGATTACTACTAAAGTTGTATTTCCTATGCTGACCTCTACTGGATCATGATGGTACAGCTCCAATGTTACGGTCAGCACAGATTTTAGTTTAAAGGGGTATTCCAGAAAAAACTTTTTTTTTTTTTTATATCAACTGGCTCCAGAAAGTTAAACAGATTTGTAAATTACTTCTATTAAAAAATCTTAATCCATCCAATAATTATCAGCTTCTGAAGTTGAGTTATTTTCTGTCTGGCAATAGTGCTCTCTACTGACATCTCTGTCTGTCTCGGGAACTGCACAGAGTAGAAGAGGTTTGCTATGGGGATTTGCTTCTACTCTGAACAGTTCTCGAGACAGGTGTCATCAGAGAGCACTTAGACAGAAAAGAACAACTCAACTTCAGCAGCTCATAAGTACTGAAAGGATTAAGATTTTTTGATAGAAGTAATTTACAAATCTGTTTAACTTTCTGGAACCAGTTGATATATGTTTTTTTCCTGGATAACCCCTTTAACTCCCTTGGGGGGAGATTTATCAAAACCTGTTCAAAAGGAAAAGTTGCTGAGTTACCCATAGCAACCAATCAGATCGCTGCTTTCATTTTTAACAAGGTCTCTGCAAAATGAAAAAAGTGATCTGATTGGTTGCTCTGGGCAACTTTCCTTTCCACAGGTTTTGATAAATCTCCCCCTTGATGCCACAGTATTTGTTCATTTTTTCTTATGGATTTGGGGAGAATAAAAATCATAACGTTGAATTTCATGCAGTATTCTCCCCTAGACGTTCTGCTTCTCTGACCATGTTGACAAGACAAAATTTCTGAGTGAAATCCGGTTGAAAAATTTGACTCTGATGGGCTTCTGCTGCACAGTGCACACGGCGGAATTTTCGTGTCTGAAATCCTGATTCCAGTCTCTACCGAAAGAATAGAAATGTCAATTCTTTAAGTGGAATACACTTGGAAATGCATTGCCGTCTATCGGGACTGCGCCTTTCTGAGCGGTCCTCGCGCTGGCATGTTCTGCCCCCCACCTGCTATTTGCAGAATGTCTGCCCGTGTTTTCTGGGTGGATATTCCACAAAATGTCCGCCGTGTGAACGTGGCCTTAGAGAGGCATCATAGTGCGTCAAAGTAACAAGGACCTGAAGTCGTCGTGTGCTGCCATACAGGGTCCATTTGGGCTACACTGTTACATTCAAGGGCAATAAAAAATTATATATACAACAGATGTTAAAACATAAATAGAAATATACAGTGGTCCCTCAAGTTACACTATTAATCAGTTCCAGGACGACCATTGTATGTTGAAATCATTGTATGTTGAGCCCATAACTCTATGGAAACCTGGTAATTGGTTCTGAAGCCCCAAAATGTCATCCAAAAATAGGCAAAAAAGTGAGGAAGAAAAATAAGTAGATAACTAATACAGATAAAGCAAATCCTTATATATAAAAGTAAGAAAGATCTGCTGGGAGCTGTAATCACTGTCTATGTAGGGGACAGGAGCTTCTTCAGGGTCCTGTACAGTACACGCAATGTCCTAAAAAAGTAACATGGAGCCGCCCTCACCTGGTGTCCAAAGGAGCAGCTATCCCTGGTACAGGTAAAGAGTACAGAACATGTAATACCTCCCTGTACTGTAGGGGGCGCTACCAGACACCAGTCAGTGCATACACTTCAGTAATACAGGTAAAGAGTACAGAACATGTAATACCTCCCTGTACTGTAGGGGGCGCTACCAGACACCAGTCAGTGCATGCACTTCAGTAATACAGGTAAAGAGTACAGAACATGTAATACCTCCCTGTACTGTAGGGGGTGCTACCAGACACCAGTCAGTGCATGCACTTCAGTAATACAGGGGTTTTACCAGTGAATGCCCATTCTGATTGGTCAGTTCTTCCAGTCATTGACACATTTCACAGATCTGGACTGTCTGTACATTGTATGTTGAGTCTGGTTTCAAGTTACAATGGTCAAGAAAAGACCATTGTATGTTGAAACTATTGAATGTTGAGGCCATTGTAAGTTGAGGGATCACTGTAAAGCACTATGGGGTAGATTTATCAAAACCTGTCCAGAGGAAAAGTTGCCCAGTTGCCCATAGCAACCATTCAGATTGCTTCTTTCATTTTTAACAAGGCCTCTGCAAAATGAAAGAAGCGATCTGATTGGTTGCTATGGGCAACTTTTCCGTTGCACAGGTTTTGATAAATCTCCCCCTATATTTACGTCATCGTATTCATTGCTATAATAACGTCTTCTGATATTCTGTTCAGTGACATATTTCATTACCAGTCACATGGTGATATTGAGCGCTGGCACTTGTAGTTCCACATAGACTTCTGTAGCCTTGAAAAATGATCTCCAGTTAGACTGCATTCACACCACTTTTTTGCAGTACAGTTCCCGTATACAGTAGTCCCTCAAGTTACAATATTAATTGGTTCCAGGACGACCATTGTATGTTGAAACCATTGTATGTTGAGACCATAACTCTATGGAAACCTGGTAATTGGTTCTGAAGCCCAAAAATGTCATCCAAAAAATAGGAAAAAGTGAGGATTAAAGAAAAATAAGTAGATAACTAATATAGATAAAGCAAATTCTTACATATAAAAGTAATAAAGATCTGCTGGGAGCTGTAATCACTGTCTATTTCAGTGTTTCCTAAGCGGGGAGCCTCCAGCTGTTGCAAAACTACAACTCCCAGCATGCCCGGACAGCCAAAGGCTGTCCGGGCATGATGGGAGTTGTAGTTTTGCAACAGCTGGGGGCACCCTGCTTGGGAAACACTGGTCTATGTAGAGGACAGGATCCTGTACAGTACATGCGATGTCCTAAAAAAGTAACATGGAGTCGCCCTCACCTGGTGTCCAAAGGAGCAGCTAACTCTGCACAGGTAAAGAGTACAGAACATGTAATACCTCCCTGTACTGTAGGGGGCGCTACCAGACACCAGTCAGTGCATACGCTTCAGTAATACATGTGTTTTACCATTAAAATGCCCATTCTGATTTGTTCGGTTCTTCCGGCCATTGACACATTTCACAGATCTGGACTGTCTGTAGAATTGTATGTTGAGTCAGGTTTCAAGTTACAATGGTCCAGAAAAGACCATTGTATGTTGAAACTATTGTATGTTGAGGCCATTGTAAGCTGAGGGATCACTGTATGTTTCCAATTTGAAAACCGTATAGAACCATATTGAAAACCGTATGCATTGACTCTCCATTGAAAACCGCATGCCAAACGACGTATCCGGTGGGGTGTCCATTTTGCATCCAGTACGGTTTTGTCGTTTTTTTTTCCCCGTACCCACAACCGTAGCCTACCACGTTTTTTGGTCCAGGTAAAAAAACGTATTAAAACCGTATACAGTTGTTTTTTTTTTTTTTTTACATGGGAGTCAATGGGAACCGTAGAGAACCGTATGTGCGTACAGTTCCATACGTTTTTTTACTTTGCCCATGCGCAGTGCATTCCGAAAGGTTTTTTTCTCGGAATTTAAATCAAACAAGTGAAACTTTATTCATAATGGAATGAAAAAAGTTAAAAACTTACACGTTTTTTTTCTTAAAAAACAGATGCAACCGAACATCATTTTTCAAACTCTATACAGGTTAAAAATTTGTACAAACATTTTCATACAGTTTAGTCCGGTTTTGAAGAATCCATTTATCAAAAAAAACAGATACGGGAACTGTATTGCAAAAACGTGATGTGAACCCAGCCTAAAAACCGTATACGGTTTGAAAAAATAATGTCCGGTTGCATCCGTTTTTTAAAGAAAAAAAAACCTGTATACGTTTTTAACTTTTCACTCCATTTTGAATAAAGTTTCACTTGTTTGATTGAAATTCCAAGATAAAAAAATGTCGATGTGCACTGCGCATGTGCAAAGTCAAAAACAGTATGGAACTGTATGCACATGCGGTTATGTACGGTTCCCATGTTAAAAAAAAAAAAAAAAAACTTATACGGTTTTATAACGGTTTTTCACCCGGACAAAACCGTACAAGACGCAAAACGGACACAACCGGACGCAACGTTTGGCATACGGTTTTCAATGGAGAGTCAATGCATATGGTTTTCTATAAGGTTCCGTACTGTTTTCGAATTGGAAACGTATACGGGGACTGTATTGTAAGAACGTGGTGTGAACCCAACCTTGACTAGTCACGTGCATGACGTAATCTGAGTAATAAATGGTGATGCATAGAAAGTGCATGACCCGAGCACATGATCCTTGTCCGTGACTCAGCTGAACAATACTGACGGGTTCTCAAGGACCGGACTGAAGTCCTCCGACACTCACCAGCTGTTTCATGTCCTGCCAGCTCCACCCTCCGATGAGCTGGGTCTTAGAGGCCTCAGCTGGAGATTTTCTATAGCTTGCCTATTAGGATTACACTATAGGTCAGTGGTCTTCAACCTGCGGACCTCCAGATGTAGCAAAACTACAACTCCCAGCATGCCCGGACAGCCAACGGCTGTCCGGGCATGCTGGGAGTTGTAGTTTTGCAACATCTGGAGGTCCGCAGGTTGGAGACCACTGCTATAGTTGATCCCATTAAAGGGGTATTCCGGTGGAAAACTTTTTTTTTTTTTAAATGAGCTGGTGCCAGAAAAGTTAAACAGATTTGTAAATGACTTCTATTAAAAAAATCATTACCCTTCCAGTACTTTTTAGCAGCTGCATACTACAGAGAAAATTCTTTTCTTTTTGAATTTCTTTTTTGTCTTGTCCACAGTGCTCTCTGCTGACACCTGATGCCCGAATCAGGAACTGTCCAGAGCAGGAGAAAATCCCCATAGCAAATCTATGCTGCTCTGGACAGTTCCTGACACGGACAGAGGTGTCAGCAGAGATCATTGTGGACAAGACAAAAAAGAAAATAATTTCCTCTGTAGCATACTTCTGCTAAAAAGTACTGGAAGGGTAAAGATTTTTTTTTTTAAATAGAAGTCATTTACAAATCTGTTTAAGGGTACGTTCACATGCGTGGATTTTTTAGCGGGTTTTCCGCTGCGTATTTGAAAGTGGGCGGGCTCTTCTCGGCTGTCCGCAGCAGATTTTCCGCGGCGGAATGTACACTGCGGAAAATCCGCCGCAAGCCCCATTGAAGTCAGTAGGGACTGCGGCGGATTTTCCGCAGCGTAAATTCCGCCACGGAAAATATTCTGCGGAAAGCCGAGAAGAGCCCGCCCACTTTCAAATACGCAGCGGAAAACCCGCTAAAAAATCCGCGCGTGTGAGCGTACACTTAGGGTGCGTTCACACGCTAGTAGCTGGCAGCGAGTTTCTTGCTGCGGCAAACCCACTGCAAGTTACGCGGACAGTCCACAAATCTGACACTATTGCGGACTGTCAGTGGACCCAAATCAATGGTAGAGTAACTCGCAGCAGGTTTCCCGCACCCTAACTTTCTGGCACCAGTTGATTTAAAAAATAATAACTTAAAGGGGTACTCCACTGTAAAATATTTGTTTCTAAATCAACTGGTGCCAGAAAGTTAAACAGATTTGTAAATTACTTCTATTTAAAAATCTTAATCCTTCCAGTATGTATCAGCTGTTGTATGATCCCCATGAAGTTCTTTTCTTTTTGAATTTCCTTTCAGTCTGACCACAGTGCTCTCTGCTGACACCTCTGTCCATGTCAGGAACTGTCCAGAGAAGAAGCAAATCCCCATAGCAAACCTCTCCTGCTCTGGACAGTTCCTTACATGGACAGAGGTGTCAGCAGAGAGCACTTGTGGTCAGACAGAAAGGAAATTAAAAAAGAAAAGAACTTCCTGTGGATCATACAACAGCAGCTCATAAGTAGTGGAAGGATTAGGATTGTAATTAACTAATCTGTTTAACTTTCTGGCACCAGTTGAGTTAAAAAAAAATTTTTTCCAGGGGAGTACCCCTTTAAGTTATTTTTTAACAACTTCCCCTCATTTTTGCAAGGCAACAAAACACTGCATCTAATGATAGGCAGTGCACTGCTAGCCACAAAATACCACCGCATGGCGCTCACCCAAATTCGATTTTTTTATTGCAGGTCACATGACTTTGCCAGCACTGACCTCAATGGAACTTTTCTGCAATTCTAACAAATTGAGCAACAGAAAGTCACTGACCATTCGCGCAAACTTGGATGCAGAGTGCGACCAATGTCTCCCACTGCGTAGTCCTAGTCTAACCTATGACTGCACGGAGTCGTAATAGATAAGACCAACATTGCCAGACTGGGTCAATGCCGAGAACTGAAATAACATTTTAAAGGGGAATTTCCCATCAGAGGCGCACATGGTACCGGCGTTTATTTTGACAGCAAATTTTAATGTAATTTTAGTCGTACTTTAGTCATCTGAATTCTTTTAGTCGACTAGCAGACATATATTTAATTTAACTTTAAATTTAGGGGTAACGAATTGAGTTAAAGCAGTGTTTTCCAAACAGTGTGCCTCCAGCTGTTGCAAACAGCCAAAGCCAAAGGTTTATTGCTTCTAGGCCTGAATTTCCCAACCAGGGTGCTTCCAGCTGTTGCAAAACTACAACTCCCAGCATGCCCGGACAGCCAACGGCTGTCCGGGCATGCTGGGAGTTGTAGTTTTGCAACAGCTGGAGGCACCCTGGTTGGGAAACATGGGGAGGGGGAACATGCATATAGCTCTTCACCTACTCTTCTTCTGGAGGTCAAAACAGTGGTCGGGAGACCCTCTATTCTCCCAGTATGGCCACATGGTGATCACAAGGCTATGTTCACACTGCAGAATTTTTGTCAAACGACCGTTGGCTGTCCGGGCATTCTGGGAGTTGTAGTTTTGCAACAGCTGGAGGCACACTGTTTGGAAAACACTGCACTACATTCTGGTCTATTGGGGAGGGGGGAAGATGAGACAGGTGTGACTGCCGCTCACTTCACCGGTTTATAACTCACATTCGCAGCCAGTCTCAGGAGTGAGACCTGATGCAATCTAAACCTTTGACATGTCTGGATGACATAACACAGTGGACGGCTTAAATGGGCACTCTCTCATTAAAACTGATTTTTACTATTGTGCTCCTTATGGTAAATAAAAAATCTTTCTAATGTACTTTGTTTAAAACAAAAAATGAAGAAGTTTTCTATGTTTTATTTGTGTTTAAAAAAGCTGCCACTAGGTGTCTCCCTACTTGTCCAGAGCAAATTTGCCCCATCTCTTGCCCAGACATTGGACTCCTGCTGGCCTGGCAGAAGTCCAAACACAGGAAATGCAGACTGATGTGCTGAGGGGTGTGTGTGTGTGCAGCCTTATCCAATCATAGCTCATCTCACCTTGAACTTCTCTGGGCTGTGTGTAGCAGAGTGAGGGAGGAAGTTCTCCCCTGTATGGCTTCAGATGATGTCACGCCTGCTGGGGAATGCCCCCTCCCCAGTCTGTGAATATGACTGAGCAGAAAATACAGAGCAATATAAAGGTAGAAAACTAAAAAAATTATAAAAATAAAGGCAGGGGGTGGTTTATCATGATGGGGGCAGGGAACTGGGAGGATTATAAAATGTAACAAGATCATGAGAGGTACTCTTTAACTCAGTGTGAAAGAAGCCTTAGAACCTGCCTGTCTATGCTCACATGCTGCATGTCTCATCCCTTTATGTGAACAGCAACCAGTCCAGATCTGCAGGTCTATGTCCAGGTGGTGGGGGGCTGCAGAGAATGGCAATATGTTGTGCACCCCACTCTAGAATAAGAGCCCCTCATTGCCATCTCCCATTGGCTAAAGAAAGGGGGGGGGGGCAACTACAACGTAACCAATGGGTCCACAGAACTGGTGCAGATAGACAATGATGGTGGAAACCTCCCCTTACTGTACGTGTATGGAGTATAGGGTGACACTAAGTGACAGTCCGGGGGTCACCTGCAGGACAGTGTGTGTTGTAGTAACATGGTGCGTGCCTACACTGTTATGAGGGCTCCGTGGTATATATTAGTGTCTTCTCCAACCTGCCGCTCTCCAGTATATTAGGATATGTAGTTTTGCAATGGTTGCTGAGCCGCAGGTTGGGGAACATTAAATTATATGGAGAACTCTAAGGTCAAATGTGACGTGTGGCCCCTGTTTGGAGATATGGGCCCCTGTTATCTGTCCTGTAGACCACCACTACTGTCTGGACGATACCTTTTTATAAATGTATCAGGAGCCAGGGTCCTGTGGAGGAAGAATTACCAAAAAACACTTGTTACTATAACCATTAGATACCGGATGTCCATGTGCTGCTCTTCCCACAATCTCTACATATAATGTATCAGGAAGCAGGCTACACACTCAGCTCTGCTACATAGCAAGATACATAAACACAAAAACTGCTGTATACAAGGTACACACTCAGCTCAGCAGCACAGACACTACACACACTTACACACTCAGCACTGCTGCATGGTAATACACACACACACACACACACACTTACACAGCCTTCTGAATATAAGGCACACACTCAGCTCTGCTATATAGCAAGATACATAAACACAAAAACTGCTGTATACAAGGTACACACTCAGCTCAGCAGCACCGACACTACACACACGTTACACACTCAGCACTGCTGCATGGTAATACACACACACACACACACACACACTTACACAGCCTTCTGAATATAAGGCACACACTCAGCTCTGCTATATAGTAAGATACATAAACACAAAAACTGCTGTATACAAGGTACACACTCAGCTCAGCAGCACCGACACTACACACACTTACAGCACACGTTACACACTCAGCACTGCTGCATGGTAACACACACACTTACACAGCCTTCTGAATACAAGGCACACACTCAGCTCTGCAGCACCTGCACTACTTACAGCACACATAACATAGCTCTGCAGCATGGTAATATACACACATTCACACAGCCTGCTGTATACAAGGTACATACTCAGCTCTGCTGCATGGTAATATACACATACACTAACACAGCCGGCAAAATACAAGGCACACACTCAGCTTTGCTGCATCGACACTAAATACATACAGCACACATTACACACACTGCTCTGCAGCACACATTACAAACTCCGCTCTGCAGCACACATTACACACTCCGCTCTGCAGCACACATTACACACTCATTCAGCTCTGCAGCACACATTACATACTCAGCTCTGTAGCACACATTACACACTCATTCAGCTCTGCAGCACACATTACACACTCCGCTCTGCAGCACACATTACACACTCATTCAGCTCTGCAGCACACATTACACACTCCGCTCTGCAGCACACATTACACACTCATTCAGCTCTGCAGCACACATTACACACTCATTCAGCTCTGCAGCACACATTACACACTCCGCTCTGTAGCACACATTACACACTCCGCTCTGCAGCACACATTACACACTCATTCAGCTCTGCAGCACACATTACATACTCAGCTCTGTAGCACACATTACACACTCATTCAGCTCTGCAGCACACATTACACACTCCGCTCTGCAGCACACATTACACACTCATTCAGCTCTGCAGCACACATTACACACTCCGCTCTGCAGCACACATTACACACTCATTCAGCTCTGCAGCACACATTACACACTCCGCTCTGCAGCACACATTACACACTCATTCAGCTCTGCAGCACACATTACACACTCCGCTCTGTAGCACACATTACACACTCCGCTCTGCAGCACCGAACAGTGGCTCAGACCCTCCCACACCCGCTCCTGGTAGATTCTCACAGACATCACAGCCAGGAGTCTGACTCCTCCCATCATGTGACTCATCACATGACCGTGACATCATCGCAGGTCCTTCATCTCCCGCATCCAGGCAGCAGCGTCCTGTGGCCTCTCCGGGGCTGATGCTGAGCTAGAGGAGGGGGCAGAGCCGAGACCAGGAGCCGACCGACAGCTGTCCGGAGAGCGGCCTCGTCTAGTGTGGAGCCTCCGCCCCGGGGACCGGCAGCCATGCCTCTCTTCACATCCAACCCCTTTGATCCAGATGTAGGTAAGAGACACCCGGCCTCAGCCATTGTGTGACTCCAACCGCTCACCCCTCCTCCAGCCTCAGCCGGTCTCCCCTCCGCCCCCGACAGAGCTCCTGCCTGACCCCCCCTCCATACAGTACAGCTCCTGTCTGACTCTCCCCCCCCCCCCTCCATACAGTAGAGCTCCTGTCTGACCCCCCCCTCCATACAGTAGAGCTCCTGTCTGAACCCCCCTCCATACAGTACAGCTCCTGCCTGACCCCCCCCCCTCCCTCCATACAGTACAGCTCCTGTCTGAACCCCCTCCATACAGTAGAGCTCCTGCCTGACCCCCCCCCCTCCCTCCATACAGTAGAGCTCCTGCCTGACCCCCCCCCCTCCATACAGTAGAGCTCCTGCCTGACCCCCCCTCCATACAGTAGAGATCCTGTCTGAACCCCCTCCATACAGTAGAGCTCCTGTCTGTACCCCCCCCTCCATACAGTAGAGCTCCTGTCTGAACCCCCTCCATACAGTAGAGCTCCTGTCTGAACCCCCTCCATACAGTAGAGCTCCTGTCTGAACCCCCTCCATACAGTAGAGCTCCTGTCTGAACCCCCTCCATACAGTAGAGCTCCTGTCTGTACCCCCCCTCCATACAGTAGAGTTCCTGTCTGTACCCCCCCCTCCATACAGTAGAGCTCCCGTCTGAACCCCCCTCCATACAGTACAGCTCCTGCCTGACCCCCCCCCTCCCTCCATACAGTACAGCTCCTGTCTGAACCCCCTCCATACAGTAGAGCTCCTGCCTGCCCCCCCCTCCATACAGTAGAGCTCCTGCCTGACCCCCCCCCCTCCCTCCATACAGTAGAGCTCCTGCCTGACCCCCCCCCCTCCATACAGTAGAGCTCCTGCCTGACCCCCCCTCCATACAGTAGAGATCCTGTCTGAACCCCCTCCATACAGTAGAGCTCCTGTCTGTACCCCCCCCTCCATACAGTAGAGCTCCTGTCTGAACCCCCTCCATACAGTAGAGCTCCTGTCTGAACCCCCTCCATACAGTAGAGCTCCTGTCTGAACCCCCTCCATACAGTAGAGCTCCTGTCTGAACCCCCTCCATACAGTAGAGCTCCTGTCTGAACCCCCTCCATACAGTAGAGCTCCTGTCTGTACCCCCCCTCCATACAGTAGAGTTCCTGTCTGTACCCCCCCCTCCATACAGTAGAGCTCCTGTCTGAACCCCCCTCCATACAGTAGAGCTCCTGTCTGAACCCCCTCCATACAGTAGAGCTCCTGTCTGAACCCCCTCCATACAGTAGAGCTCCTGTCTGAACCCCCTCCATACAGTAGAGTTCCTGTCTGAACCCCCCCTCCATACAGTAGAGTTCCTGTCTGTACCCCCCCTCCATACAGTAGAGTTCCTGTCTGTACCCCCCCTCCATACAGTAGAGTTCCTGTCTGTACCCCCCCTCCATACAGTAGAGTTCCTGTCTGTACCCCCCCCCTCCATACAGTAGACCCTCCATACGTAGGTCCTGTCTGTACCCCCCCTCCATACAGTAGAGTTCCTGTCTGTACCCCCCTCCATCAGTAGCAGTAAGTCTGTCCCCTCCTACGTGAGTCCTGTCGTCCCCCCCCCTCCATACAGTAGACGTCCTGTCTGTACCCCCCCCCCTCCATACAGTAGAGCTCCTGTCTGTACCCCCCCCTCCATACAGTAGAGCTCCTGTCTGTACCCCCCCCCTCCATACAGTAGAGCTCCTGTCTGTACCCCCCCCCCCTCCATACAGTAGAGCTCCTGTCTGTACCCCCCCTCCATACAGTAGAGCTTTTGTCTGTACCCCCCCTCATATACAGTAGAGCTCCTGTCTGTACCCCCCTCCATACAGTAGAGCTCCTGTCTGTACCCCCCTCCATACAGTAGAGCTCCTGTCTGTACCCCCCTCCATACAGTAGAGCTCCTGTCTGTACCCCCCTCCATACAGTAGAGCTCCTGTCTGTACCCCCCTCCATACAGTAGAGCTCCTGTCTGTACCCCCCCTCCATACAGTAGAGCTCCTGTCTGTACCCCCCCTCCATACAGTAGAGCTCCTGTCTGTACCCCCCCTCCATACAGTAGAGCTCCTGTCTGTACCCCCCCTCCATACAGTAGAGCTCCTGTCTGTACCCCCCCTCCATACAGTAGAGCTCCTGTCTGTACCCCCCCTCCATACAGTAGAGCTCCTGTCTGTACCCCCCCCCTCCATACAGTAGAGCTCCTGTCTGTACCCCCCCCCCCTCCATACAGTAGAGCTCCTGTCTGTACCCCCCCTCCATACAGTAGAGCTCCTGTCTGAACCCCCTCCATACAGTAGAGCTCCTGCCTGACCCCCCCCCTCCATACAGTACAGCTCCTGCCTGACCCCCCCTCCATACAGTACAGCTCCTGCCTGACCCCCCCTCCATACAGTACAGCTCCTGCCTGACCCCCCCTCCATACAGTACAGCTCCTGCCTGACCCCCCCCCTCCATACAGTACAGCTCCTGCCTGACCCCCCCCTCCATACAGTACAGCTCCTGCCTGACCCCCCCCTCCATACAGTACAGCTCCTGCCTGACCCCCCCCTCCATACAGTACAGCTCCTGCCTGACCCCCCCCCCCCTCCATACAGTAGAGCTCCTGCCTGACCCCCCCCCCTCCATACAGTAGAGTTCCTGCCTGACCCCCCCCCTCCATACAGTAGAGCTCCTGTCTGAACCCCCTCCATACAGTAGAGCTCCTGCCTGACCCCCCCCCTCCATACAGTACAGCTCCTGCCTGACCCCCCCCTCCATACAGTACAGCTCCTGCCTGACCCCCCCCTCCATACAGTACAGCTCCTGCCTGACCCCCCCCTCCATACAGTACAGCTCCTGCCTGACCCCCCCCCCCTCCATACAGTACAGCTCCTGCCTGACCCCCCCCCCTCCATACAGTAGAGCTCCTGCCTGACCCCCCCCCTCCATACAGTAGAGCTCCTGCCTGACCCCCCCCCTCCATACAGTAGAGTTCCTGCCTGACCCCCCCCCCCCTCCATACAGTAGAGCTCCTGTCTGTACCCCCCCTCCATACAGTAGAGCTCCTGTCTGTACCCCCCCTCCATACAGTAGAGCTCCTGACTGTTCCCCTTTCCAATCATTAGAGCGCCTGCCTGCCCCCAGTAGAGCTTTTGCCTGTCCCCCCAACTCCCCACAGTAGAGCTCCTGCCTGCTTCCCCCCCCCTCCTCCTCATAGTGGAGCTCCTGCCTGTCTCATTCTTCAGGGAATGGTATGATTCTCATTCCGCTCTCCAGGACTCCTCTGCTGAGCTATCTTATGCCCGGCGCCATATTGGCCAAGCAGCCATGGAAATTACCGGACTGTGTCATGTGACTGATCCGGACCACGGGGTCCACAGCTCAGCTCTATCCCAGTCTCTGGCGAACAGCACCTGCTCTGTACTGGCTGCACTGGTTTTCGTTTCCAGGGTTTACATAACAAAACGGTTCAGTCTCCGGCAGACACAATACAAGTCCATAAATAAGTCAGCATGAGGATTGTTGGGGAAGATCAGTCCCGGGCAGGGAAGGGGTTTATCTCTGCAGACAGACTGGGGCATTGATACATGAATGGGAGTCACAGACCGCGCCAGGGGGATTTATTTCACGCTTTTTGGCGGTGATTAAAAGTACAGGGTCCAAATGTGATGGAATAGTCTCCTATTCACCAGACATGTGATCCCATCGATACCATCAGTAATGACACCGGGGGGGATCCGGGGACAAATTCATTTAAAGTGGTCTTCCAAGACTCACTGAAGCTCGGCAAATCCCATTACTGTGCTCCCATTAGTACAAGACATTCTGGCAGATTGCCCAAGCCATGATTGGCCACCATGTTAAAGGGGTACTCCGCTGCTTAGCGTTTGGAACAAACTTTTCTAAACGCTGGAGCTGGCACCGATAGCTTGTGATGTCATAGCACCGCCCCCTCATGACATCACGCCCCCTCAATGCAAGTCTATGGGAGGGGGCGTGACTTCCGTCACGCCCCCTCCCATAGACTTGCATTGAGGGGGTGGGGCTATGACATCACAAGCTGCCGGTTCCAGCGTTCGGAACAGTTTGTTCCAAATGCTGAGCAGCGGAGTACCCCTTTTTAAAGACCACTTTGAATCTCGCATAGAAAGGGAAGGTTGACTCACCAGCCACGTTGGTGGAGATTTATCAAAACCTGTCCAGAGGAAAAGTTGCGGAGTTGCCCATAGCAACCAATCAGATCACTGCTTTCGTTTTGCAGAGGTCTTGTTAAAAATGAAAGAAGCGATCTGATTGGTTGCTATGGGCACAGGTTTAGAGAAATGTCCCCCATTGTGAACACGCTATCCTGCTCTTTACAATCCTGGGCACCTTCATGCTGCTTTACGCCAAAACAAAACTGTTTTTTATTTTTTTTATTTTTTTAACTCCCTAAGTAAGTGTTTTGTCTTTTTCAGGCAACATAGTAGAATCATAGGGGTACAGCACCTCATAGTAAAAGTAAAAAATGTTTAGTTGAGCAAATCTACAGTAAGATCATCTGAATCGGAATCAAATCGGTCAATGATTTGTTTGCCTTAAAGGGGTACTCCACAGGAAAACATCCACTCCACCCCTCTAGACCACCAGGGATAGCTCTAAGATCCCTTTAGACACCGCTGTCAACTTTGACAGCAGCGGTCTAAAGGGTTAATAGCCGGATTACCACATGGCGGACCATTAGCGGCGGCCCCCGGCTATTGAAATCAGCTGGTGGCCGCTGGGTATGGAGCGGGCTCGAGTCAGGAGCTCTCTTCATACACCGTGAGCGCCGGTGTGAGGTGCAGACTTGTGTCCCATGCAAGACAGCGTCCGCTCCTGCACCTCACGCCGGCGGTAATAAAAATAAGAGGGAAGTCAGTCCAGCCCTGCTTACCCGATATAGGGTTAAATGTGTGAAAAATTCAGCTGCCCGGAACTATATGTCCTGGCCATTGGGCCATAGCATTTTCAGGATATAGGAAAATGCTCTTTCTAATAATGGACCGTCCCTTTTAAAGGGGTATTCCAGGCCAAAACTTTTTTTTTTTTTTTTTATATATCAACTGGCTCCGGAAAGTTAAATAGATTTGTAAATTACTTCTATAAAAAAATCTTAATCCTTCCAATAGTTATTAGCTTCTGAAGTTGTTTCTTTTTTTCCCTGTCTAACTGCTCTCTAATGACTCGCGTCCCGGGAGCTGTGCAGTTCCTATGGAGATATTCTCCCATCATGCACAGCTCCCGGGACATGACATCATCATTGAGCAGTTAGACAGAAAACTTCAGAAGCTAATAACTATTGGAAGGATTAAGATTTTTTTAATAGAAGTAATTTACAAATCTGTTTAACTTTCTGGAGCCAGTAGATAGATAGATAGATAGATATATACATATATAATTGCCTGGAATACCCCTTTAACACTCAGGGACCAGTCAGGTCTGTATTCGGCCACACACTACAAGTAGAAGCAAGTCCAAAGCGTAGTCCTGCTCCGGCTTATGCGATGTTTCTCGGATGATTCTGTCACCTGTGGAAAGTTTAACCCCCGCAGCTATAGATGTGGATCTCCTGCTCCACACCTGCAGTGTTTAACCTATGAGCGTCACATGTTAGGGAGAGATAACATTGTAATCTGATGCCGTATGTCACGGGGGAATTGTCCATGGTTACAGCGAATGATTCACTACCGTATGGGAGGGATTTTTAAAGGGGTACTCCACTGCTCTGCGTATGGAACAAACTGTTCCGAACGCTGGAGCCGGGAGCTTGGGATGTAGTAGCCCCGCCCCCTCATGATGTCACACCCCAACCCCTCAATGCAAGTCTATGGGAGGGGGCGTGACTGAAGTCACGCCCCCTCCCATAGACTTGCATTGAGGGGCCTAACATAATGAGGGGGCGGGGCTATGATGTCACAAGCTATCGGCACTGGCTCCAGCGTTCAGAACAGTTTGTTCCAAACACTGAGCAGCGGAGGACCCCTTTAATGCATTTTAGTCAGTAAGGAATGTAACTTACAGACTATAGGTTGCTCTTCAGTCAGGAGGAGTATTAGGGCCCATTCACACGGAAGAATGTCCGCCTGCGGAATTCCGCTCAAATTAAAGCCCAACAGACTTCTATGGGATTCCGCACTCCCATTCACACTTCTGAATTCCCACATGCGGAGTTTCGTTACGGATTCTGCACAAATTCCGCACAAGCCAGAAACTAACTAAGGAAGCGGAACTAGTGCGGAAATTCGGCCATGTGAATAGACCCTTAGGGGTAAGTTCACTCAGGTGGGTGACTGGAGATTCCATTGTGGGAAAATCTGTAGCAGATCTGCTAGTTGCTGCAAGATTATCCCTCCAGAGCACATTGTTTACCCTGCTGCCACTCTCAGGTCGTGTTCTCTCAGCATAGACGGCAATTAGAGCTGAGCGAACTTACAGTAAATTCGATTCGTCACGAACTTCTCGGCTCGGCAGTTGATGACTTATCCTGCTTAAATTAGTTCAGCTTTCAGGTGCTCCGGTGGGCTGGAAAAGGTGGATACATTCCTAGGAAAGAGTCTCCTAGGAATGTATCCACCTTTTCCAGCCCACGGGATCACCTGAAAGCTGAACTCATTTATGCAGGATAAGTCATCAACTGCCGAGCCGAGAAGTTCGTGACGAATCTAATTTACTGTAAGTTCGCTCATCTCTAACGGCAATGCATTTCTGATAGGGTTCTGCGGTTCTGCAGAAAAAATGTCATGCCAATTCTTTCTGCAAAGCCTGGAATGTGAATTTCCATGCCAGGTGGACTCTGCTGCAAAGGAATTTCCGAACTGAATTTTTCTCTGAAATTCCGTTGTGTGAACACTGCCCCCTAAAGGGCCAAGTCATCCAGAATTGATATCAGAAAAGGCATAGGAAACATTCTTAAAGGGGTATTCCAGGAAAAAATATATTTTTTTTTATATCAACTGGCTCTGGAAAGTTAAACAGATTTGTAAATTACTTCTATTAAAAAATCTTAATCCTTCCAATAATGATCAGCTGCTGAAGTTGAGTGGTTCTTTTCTGTCTGGTAACAGTGCTCTCTGCTGACATCTCTGCTATTCCTAAAATGGACAGAGGTGTCAGCAGAGAGCACTGTGGTCAGACAGAAAAGAAATTCAAAAATAAAAGAACTTCCTGTGGATCGTACAGCAGCTGATAAATACTGGAAGGATTAAGATTTTTTTTAATTAGAAGTAATTTACAAATCTGTTTTAACTTTCTGGCACCAGTTGATTTAAAAAAAAATTTTTCCACCTGAGTACCCCTTTAACATGGCAGCCATGTAGGTCTAGCGGTCACCTTGCGATCATTCTTCTGCAGGTCAGACCATCTTGAGGGCCCTCAATTACCATGTAACACTGTCCTTACAGGCAATGCTTCCTGGGATAAATATGCAAACAAGCTCCCCCCCCCCCCCCCCCCCCCCCCCCAAAAAAAAATAAAAAAATAAAAGGAAACCGACCTCTCTATCACCACCTATAGGTAGCTACAGTGTAAGTCAGTGTTTCCTTCCGGGCATGCTGGGAGACATAGTTTTGCAACAGCTGGAGGCACCCTGGTAAGTCACTGTTCCATATAAGAGCCTTTGGGATGTGACTAGGGATATCAGACAAAATAATAGGGGGTCGCTGGAAAATTCAGCATTAACAATGTTTTATTTCTCTTCATGACAGAGAAAGCAACAAGTGAACTCAACACGGCGGAGGACTGGGGGCTTATTCTTGACCTATGTGATAAAGTTGGGCAGTCACGTACAGGGTAAGTGTATTTATGTGCAGGTTATGTATTATGCCGTATGTAGATGTACAACTGATGCAATCCTACAACGTGCAGCGGGTAAGAGGTGCATGGGGACCCCTTTCCCATTCACCTTTCTGTCTCTCATCAGCTAAACACTGGAAGCCTGAAACGGCCGGTCACCCAGAGTACACCCCCTGCTTTTTCTGGGCTACAGTCCGTTTCAGGCTTCTAGAGTTTTGTCAGGCCCAGAGAATGTCTCCCTCCCCATGCACGGTCTGTCTCTCACCCATTGCACGTTGTAGGATTGTCCTGATGATGGAATAAAGAAGTTTATGCAAGACAACAAATGGTGAGTGCTCTACCTACTTTCTACTTTAAAGGGGTACTCCGCTGCCACAGCGTTCGGAACGTTTTGTTCCGAACGCTGGGTGCAGGCGGCGAGAGGTTGTGATGTCATGGCCAGGCCCCTCGTGATGACACGCCACGCCCCCTCAATGCAAGTCTATGGGAGGGGGCGTGGCTGATGCCACGCCCCCTCCCTTAGACTTGCATTGAGGGGGCGTGGCGTGTCATCACAAGGGGTGTGGCCGTGATGTCACAACCCCTTGCCCACTCCCAGCGTTCTAAATGAACGCCGGGTGCTGCACAGAGGTCCCCAGCTGCGGGAGCCCTGCGATCAGACATCTTATCCACTATCCTTATGGATAGGGGATCAGATGTCTAGGGGCGGAGTACCCCTTTATTTCAAAAGTTGTATACCGTGAATTGCTATGAAGCACAGAGGACCTTGAGTTGACCCATGTCACTGCTGGTTATAAAAAGGGATTAGCACTTACAAATTGTTTTGTAGCTGAACCAGTTGGAAGATAGTTGTATATGAAGGATGAGCTTTATGGGATCATATTTAAAGGGGTACTTCTCTAGATTTTTTTTTTTTTTTTTATAAAGTGGGGCCAGACAGTTAACGGATTCCGAAATCGCTTCTATTTAAAAATCTTAATCCTTCCAGTACTTATCAGCTACTGTATACTCCAGAGGAAGTTCTTTTCTTTTTGAATTTCCTTTCTGTCTGACCACAGTGCTCTCTGCTGACACCTCTGTTCATTTTAGGAACTGTAGGAGTAGGAGCAAATCCCCATAGCAAACCTATCCTGCTCTGGACAGTTCCTGACATGGACAAAGGTGTCAGCAGAGAGCACTGTGGCTAGGCAGGAAATTCAAAAAGAAAAGAACTTCCTATGTAGTATACAGCAGCTGATAAGTACTGGAGGGATTAGTTTATTTTTTTTTAATTTTTTTTTTTTTATAGAAGTAATTTACAAATCTGTTTACCTTTCTGGCACCAGTTGATATAAAAGAAAATGCTTTCCACTGGAGTACCCCTTTAGGAACTATTTACTCGTACAGTATTCTGCACAAATTTGATGCGCAGGATTTCAAGCTGTGTTCAGTTTACATTGAAATTTGCAGCAGAAAATCCTGCACATCAAATCTGCACAGAATACTGTACGTGTGACTAGACCATTAACCCCTTAAGGACAATGGACGTACTCCTACGCCCCCGTTTCCGAGTCCTTAAGTACCGAGGACGTAAGAGTACGTCCTGTCCATTCCGGCCCCCCGCCGCTAGCTGGAGCGGAGTCGGTGCCCGATGCCTGCTGAAATCGTTCAGCAGGCATCGCGGCATATCGCCCAGGGGGTTCATTATGCCCCCCCATGTCGGCGATGGCCGCAGATCGCTGGACAATTCAGTCCCGCGATCTGCGGCAATTCCGGGTCAATCGGGTCTCCAGTGACCCGGAATTACTGGCGGGTGCGGGAAGAAGACCCCGGGTGCTGGGGACCCCGATCCCCGGCGTCCCTGTTGGGATCGGGGCCCCAGGAGCAGCGACGGCGAGGGACAGATGCGGCGTGGAGCAGCAGCAGGAGGTGAATGGCAGCCTCCTGCTGTTGCTTAGCAACAGCTCCCAGCATGCAAAAAGGGCATGCTGGGAGCTGTAGTTATGCAACAGCAGGAGGCAGACCACAACTCCCAGCATTCCCTTATGGGCATGCTGGGACTTATAGTTTTGCAACAGCTGGAGGCACATTTTTTTTCTATGGAAAAGTGTACCTTCAGCTGTTGTGTAACTACAACTCCCAGCTTGCACAATCAGCTAAAGTGCATACTGGGAGTTGTAGTAGTGCATCTGCTGGTTGCATAACTACAACTCCCAGCATGCCCGTTGGCTGTCGGGGACTGCTGAGAGTTGTAGTTTTGCAACAGCTGAGTAGCAAACCAGTGTGTCTCCAGCTGTTGCATAACTAAAAGACCCAGCATGCCCTTCCGCTGTCCGTACATGCTGGGGGTTGTAGCTTTTGCAACAGCTGAAGGCACACTGGTTGCAAAACACTGAGTTTGTTACCAAACTTGGTGTTTCACAACCAGTGTGCCTCCAGCTGTTGCAAAACTAAAACTCCCAGCATGCACTGATAGACCGTACATGCTGGGAGTTGTAGCTTTGCAACAGCTGGATGTTTCCCCCCCCCCCCCAAATGTGAATGTACAGGGTACACTCACATGGGCGGAGGTTTACAGTAAGTATCCGGCTGCAACTTTGAGCTGCGGCAAATTTTGTGCCGCAGCTCAAACTGCCAGCGAGAAACTACTGTGAACCCCCACCCGTGCGACTGTACCCTAAATACACTACACTTCACTAACACACAATAAAATAAAAAGTAAAAAAACACTACATATACACATACCCCTACACAGCCCCCCTCCCCAATAAAAATGAAAAACGTCTGTTACGCCACTGTTTCCAAAACGGAGCCTCCAGCTGTTGCAAAACAACTACTCCCAGTATTGCCAGCCACTGACTGTCCAGGCATGCTGGGAGTTTTACAACAGCTGGAGGCACCCTGTTTGGGAATCACTGGCGTAGAATACCCCTATGTCCACCCCTATGCAAGTCCCTAATTTAGGCCTCAAATGCACATGGCGCTCTCACTTTGGAGCCCTGTCATATTTCAAGGCAACAGTTTAGGGCCACATATGGGGTATCGCCGTACTCGGGAGAAATTGGGCTTCAAATTTTGGGGGGTATTTTCTGCTATTACACTTTAAAAAAAAAATGTAAAATTTTTGGGAAACCAAGCATTTTAGGTAAAAAAAAATTTTTTTTTTTTTTTACATATGCAAAAGTCGTGAAACACCTGTAGGGTATTAAGGTTCACATTACCTCTTGTTACGTTCCCCGAGGGGTCTAGTTTCCAAAATGGTATGCCATGTGTTTTTTTTTTTGCTGTTCTGGCACCATAAGGGCTTCCTAAATGCGACATGCCCCCAGAGCAAAATTTGCTTTCAAAAAACCAAATGTGACTCCTTCTGTTCTGAGACCTGTAGTGCGCTAGCAGAGCACTTTTCACCCCCATATGGGGTGTTTTCTGAATCGGGAGAAATTGGGCTTCAAATTTTTTGGGGGTATTTTCTGTGATTACCCTTTTTAAAAATGTAAAAAAATTTTCCCAAGCATTTTAGGTAAAAATTTTACATATACAAAAGTCGTGAATCACCTGTGGGGTATTAAGGTTCACTTTACCCCTTGTTACGTTCCCTGAGGGGTCTAGTTTCCAAAATGGTATGCCATGTGTGTTTTTTTTTTTTTTTTTTCTTTTTTTTTGCTGTCCTGGCACCATAGGGGCTTCTTAAAGGTGACATGCCCCCCAAAAACCATTTGTCGCTCCTTCCCTTCTGAGCCCTCTACTGCGCCCGCTGAACAATTAACATAGACATATATACAAATATAAGTATAAATTTTCTCCTTTTACCCCTTACAAAAATTGGGTCTACAAGAACATGCGAGTGTAAAAAATGAAGATTTTGAATTTTCTCCTTCACTTTGCTGCTATTCCAGTGAAACACCTAAAGGGTTAATACACTTACTGAATGTCATTTTGAATACTTTGTGGGGTGTAGTTTTTATAATGGGGTCATTTATTGGGTATTTCTAATATGAAGACCCTTCAAATCCACTTCAAACCTGAACTGGTCCATGAAAAATTTCAAAATTGCTGCTGAACTTTGAAGCCCTCTGGTGTCTTCCAAAAGTAAAAACTCATAAATTTTATGATGCAAACATAAAGTAGACATATTGTATATGTGAACCCAAAAATGTTTTATTTTGAATATCCATTTTCCTTACAAGCAGAGAGCTTCAAAGTTAGAAAAATGCTAAATTTTCATTTTTTTTTCATCAAATTTGGGGATTTTTCACCAAGAAAGGATGCAAGTTACCACAAAATTTTACCACTATGTTAAAGTAGAATATGTCACGAAAAAACAATCTCAGAATCAGAATGATAAATAAAAGCATTCCAGAGTTATTAATGTTTAAAGTGATAGTGGTCAGAATTGCAAAAAACGCTCTGGTCCTTAAGGTGTAAAATAGCCTGGTCCTTAAGGGGTTAAAGGGGTTCTCCACCATAAGGCGATTTTAGTACATACCTGGCAGACAGTAATGGACATGCTTAGGAAGGATCTGCGCTTGTCTTGGGGCTAAATGGCTATGCTGGTGAGATTACCATTACACTGTGGCTAGCTTTTTGTGAACTAGTATTTCCTGTTTCAGTTTTATTCTTTGCCTACAAAATCCCAAAATTCCATTTTCTGCCACCCCACCCATTGAAACATAAATGATCAGCATCCATTAAAAAGACCTGTGGTTTTCAATCAGGGTGCCTACAGCTGTTGCATTAGTTGCAGATTGATCCCTCCACCCATTGAAGCAGACAGGCTCCCTGTTATCAGCTGACTAGTGATGTCAGGTCTCGGCCGCATTGCAAGCTGGGAAAAATCTGAGAAAACAGTCATTTTGTATGCTGGTAAAAATAAATATTGGGGTGAAAATCACAGAAGAATTGTGAGAAAACCGTCACACACAGGTACAGACACTATATTATGAACTACACTAACTTTACAGCCCCTGTAGCATATGTACCATATGTAGCATAGTCAAATAAAAAAAAAAATAATAATAAAAAAACTGGAATACCCCTTTTTAAAGGGGGTTTTCCATCCTGGACCTTTTATTCGTATATCCATATGTGCAGACTGAACAGAGAGAAGGCGTTACATGCATATAGTTTGCTGATAGAGCAAATGAAATAAGAATTGAACATGTCCACCATTTACTCCCTAAATGCCATTTCTTTTAGACAGCAGTACCAGGTCTTTTTGAATCTCTTCACACGTGTCCCTTGGCTCTTGGACAACTCTTCTGATCATTCTTCTCTTTCCTGTATCAGACATCTTGCGAGAAGCAACCTGGTGGGGGCAAATTCATGTGAAATGATCATCTTTCCACTTCCGTATTATGGCCCCAACAGTTATCACTGGAACATTCAGAATAGGGATCGACCGATTATCGGCACGGCCGATATTCACATTTTTTTCCGTTATCTGTATCGGCTTCTAACCTGCCGATAATGCGCAAAACAAGGCGTGCGCACGAATCGCCGGACTTCAGTCCCGGCCCTGAACTTCAGGCCGGGACTGAAGTCCCGGGATTCGTGCGCACGTCTTGTTTTGCCGTGCGGAGCAATTGCCTGACAGCTGACAGCATGGTGGAGAGGGAGCTGTCAGCTGTCCCGCTCCTCCACTCCCTCACCTTTCTCACGCTAATTCATTCTTGCAGTGGGAGTGAGAGCCGCGGGGACGCCATCCACGGCAGGCCGGCGTGATAACATCTGTATGGACGGATGGGCAAATTAGAAGTGAGGGGGGGGGGGCAAATATAAGTGAGGGGCACATATCAGGGGGGTATTATATGTGAGGAACACAGGACAGGGGGGATAATATGTGGGGGCACATGACAGCCCCCCCCCTGTCATGTGCCCATATAATGCCCCCCTGACTCATAATACCATCTCTCCTGTGCATAATGCCCAATGTCCTGTGCCCCTCACATAAAATGCCCCCTGAGGGGGCAGGGCATGGGGCATTATATGTGAGGGGCACAGGACAGGGGTATTATAAGTCAGGGGGCATTATTTGGGCACATGACAGGGGTGGGCTGTCATGTGCACCCACATATAATCCCCCCCCCCCCCCGTCATGTGCCCCTCATACATAATACCCCCTGTCCTGTGATCCCCAAATATAATGCCCCATGTCCTGTGTTCCTCACATACAATGCCCCCCTCATATATAATGCCCCATGTCCTGTGCCCCTCATATATAATGCCCCATGTCCTGTGCCCCTCACATATAATGCCCCCTGTTTTACACCCTCAGGGGGCATTATATGTGAGGGGCACAGGACATGGGGCATTATATATGAGGGGCACAGGACAGGGGGTATTATAAGGCAGGGGGAGAGAAGCAAGTGGCGGCTGCGGTCTCTGGCGTCAATGACCTGCAGCAGCTTCAGGGGGGGGGGGGGGGGGAAGAGAAATAGCTGATAATTTATACAGGAATATCTGTATATCTTGATTTTTTTCACCTATTTTGGTGTGCTGCCTATATCCATTTATATTCAAAGAGGACCGGAGCACCCAGGTTTCAAGGGCTTGCACCCAACCATCTGGATACTGGGAGGTGCTGCTTTATACGAGAATTTTTGTATAAATTAACGGCTATCTGCCTTAACCTCCACAGATTATCGGTATCTGCCCTAAAAAATCGATATCGGTCGATCCCTAATTCAGAATCTTAGAAATTTGCCAGTAACAAACGCCATTGTATATGTTTTGTAACAATACGGTTGTGAAGGTCAGGAGACAGCTCTTTGCTGCATTCATACAGTCTTCTAGACTTGTCCCATTCTTCTCCGTCAAAAATAAAAACAGATAAAAAAAAAAAAAAAACACAGACAATAACGGATGCAAACGGATGTTATCTGTTTGGATCCATTATTGTTCAGAGCATGCTCAGAAGTAAAAACGGATTGAAAAAACGCATGCAAACGAACATTAAAGGGGTATTCTTGGAATTTTTTTTTTATTTGACTATACTACAGGGGCTGTAAAGTTAGTGTAGTTCATAATATATTGTCTGTACCAATGTGTGACGGTTCTCTCACCATTCTTCTGTGATTTTCACCCTAATATTTATATTTAGCAGCATACAAAATGACTGTTGTCTCAGAATTTTTCCCAGCTTGCAATGTGGTCGAGACCTGACATCACTAGTCAGCTGATAACAGGGAGCCTGTCTGCTTCAATGGGTGGAGGGATCAATCTGCAACTAATGCAACAGCTGTAGGCACCCTGATTGAAGACCACAGGTCTGCAGCTCATTTAGTTTCAATGGGTGGGGTAACTGATGTGTGGGAAGGAGGAAAATGGTATCATGGGATTTGTAGGCAAACAAGAAAACAGGAAATACAGGTTCACAGAAAGCTAGCCACAGTATTATGGTAATCTCACAGCATAGCCATTTAGCCCAAGACAAGCGCAGATCCTTCCTAAGCATGTCCATTACTGTCTGCCAGGTATGTACTAAAATCACCTCATGGTGGAGAACCCCTTTAAAGGCTCATCGGTTTTCCATAGACTTCAATGTTAAAAAAAACCCACTTTGATAGAATTCCAAATGTTGCACAGGTGTTTTTCATATAATCATATATACATTGGAGTCTAAAATCAATGCACAGCCAATAAAATCCAGCTTTATCATGGTAATAAAGTATTTGGGACAAAAGGAAGAACTACAGATAAGAAAATGCTCAGAACACGAAGCCTAATCTGGGCATAAATACAGACAAAGATGATCCTTATCCTTAAAAACGTATTTGGGAGAAAAAAAACTTCAATATAATGTCGAGACTGAAATAAATGTTCTTTTTCAGGCCCAAAGACTGTCTGCGCTCCATTATGAAGAGAGTAAACCATAAAGACCCCCATGTGGCCATGCAAGCTCTTACGGTAAGTGTCCAACAACAGCCGGCTGCAATCTTACTCCATTAGCCGCCCGTGCGTAATGGAAGAAGGGAAATGGAGTGTGTGAGGTGGAGGCTGGTCACCCTGATGGGTTTATATCATCTGTATAGGGATAAAGAGAATAGAACTGAAATTAATCTGTACTGATTCTAGTAACAAATGCCGAAAAAGACGACCGTGACCCTAGGATATTGCCTGTACTGGAGGTAATGGTGATGGCAAAATTATACACAATTTATAGCTTGGTATCTGGTGGCAGAGAAACCTTTGGGCAGCCTTGGGGGAGGGGGGCCCAGGTTGTTAGTGCAACTTGAGATATTCCACCTTTTAAAGGGGTACTCCGCCCTTAGACTTCTTATCCCCCTATGCAAAGGATAGGGGATAAGATGTCTTATCACGGGGGTCCCACTGGTGGGAACCCCCGTGATCTTCCTGCTGCACCCGGCATTCATTTAGAGCATTGGGTGCAATGCCTGAGGTTTGTGATGTCACAGTCACATCCCGCTCATCCATCATGCCATAGACTTGCATCGAGGGGGCGTGGGTGTGATGTAATGAATGGGGTGTGACCGTGATGTCACGAGCCTCCGCCCCGCATCGCCATCGAAGTTTTCCCCATGTACCGGATGTCTGGGGTGCAGCAACCAAAATCACGGGGGTACCCAGTGGCGGGACCCCCATGATGTCACAGTGTGGGGGGATAATAAATACAGTGATGTCACAGTGTGGAGGATAATAAACGCAAAGTGTCAGTGTGGGGTGGATATTAAAACAGTGTTGTCATAGAACAGGGATAATAAACACAGTGATGTCACAGTGTGGGGGGTGGATAATAAACACAGTGATGTCACAGTGTGGGGGGGTGGATAATACACAGTGATGTCACAGTGTGGGGGGGTGGATAATAAACACAGTGATGTCACAGTGTGGGGGGGTGGATAATACACAGTGATGTCACAGTGTGGGGGGGTGGATAATAAACACAGTGATGTCACAGTGTGGGGGGGGGGGTGGATAATAAACACAGTGATGTCACAGTGTGGGGGGGGGGTGGATAATAAACACAGTGATGTCACAGTGTGGGGGGGGGGTGGATAATAAACACAGTGATGTCACAGTGTGGGGGGGTGGATAATAAACACAGTGATGTCATAGTGTGTGTGAGATAATAAACACAGTGATGTCACAGTGTGGGGGGTGGATAATAAACACATTGATGTCACAGTGTGGGGGGGTGGATAATAAACACAGTGATGTCACAGTGTGGGGGGGTGGATAATACACAGTGATGTCACAGTGTGGGGGGGTGGATAATAAACACAGTGATGTCATAGTGTGTGTGAGATAATAAACACAGTGATGTCACAGTGTGGGGGGTGGATAATAAACACAGTGATGTCACAGTGTGGGGGGTGGATAATAAACACAGTGATGTCACAGTGTGGGGGGGGGGTAATAAATGCAGTGATGTCACAGTGTGGGGGGGCATAATAAGCATATCGATGTCACAGTGTGTGTGTGTGGGGGGGGGGGGGGATAATAAACACAGTGATTCATTTTCTATGGGAGCTGCCAAAGTACAGTGTTCTGTTTCCCTGGCCCCATAGAGAATGATTGGAGCACTGGCCCCTCCTGTTCAAGAGGTTATGGGGGCCCTTATTAGTCGACCCCCCCCATGATCAGATAGTTATCTTTATCCTGTGGAGTTGGGGAAAAAACCCTATAAATAAAAAGATGTTGGAGGTTCTTTTAAAGTAATGTTGACAGGCACTGAACTGCACTAAACATTCAGAGAGGGATTAATTAACAGCATCGCAGATTTCTGACATTAAAAAGTCCTGATTGTTCCCCGGCGTCACGTAACCCTGGTTACCAGCATGATGATGGGGGTTGTCCTTTCAATGCAAGGCAGATATGATATAAGGAATGGTTTATGTACTTTAAGTTGTAATTCTAATAGTTTTGTCCTTTTTTGGGGGGGATTTCAGCTGCTTGGAGCTTGTGTATCAAACTGTGGGAAGATATTTCACCTAGAAGTTTGTTCAAGAGACTTCGCCAGTGAGGTCAGCAGTGTGTTAAATAAGGTGAGTCTGTCCTTGTCATCACTTATCTCTACACTTGTGTATTTGTTCATCCGGTTACACTGTGCGCATATCGTGTATTGCGTCTGCGTAAACAAAGTCTACATAACGGAAGATGGAAACGTGTCTGGTGATCCACATGAGCTATATGCTTCAACTTAAAGGGGTTTTCAATTTATCCGCTATTAACAGAATAGGTGCTAGGTGTCTGATCAGTGGGGACTGACTGCTAGGATGCTAGGACCACCATCACAAGAATTGGGGTAATTTTGTTTCCCTGTTCAGAGCACTTATATTTAAACTCTAGGACTGCTCAGGACATCCTCAGGACTAATATTCTGCATATATGACTACTTGTCAGGACTACGCTGTCTACGTTGTTTCTGCAACTCCCATTAAAGGGGTATTCCGGCTTTGTACATCCTATCCCCTATTCAACGGATAGGGGATAAGATGTATGAATGCAAAGGTCCCGCCGCTGGGAACCCCCGCGATCTCGGTGCAGCACCCGGAATTCTGTGCGGGGCGCGGACATTACATCGCGGGCACGCCCCCTGTGACGCCACTCATAAAAACTACAGCACTACACCTACTCAAGCTGAGCTGCAATACCAGACACTATCTGTGCACGGAAGTGATTCTGCTTTTGCAAGAAAGAAGCATTTTTCTGGCCCTTTAACCTCTTTTAAGAGGCGTTTACTTAAAGGGGTACTCCGCCGAAAAACATCTTATCCCCTATCCAAAAGATAGAGGATAAGATGTCTGATCACGGGGATCCTGCTGCTGGGTAACTTCCCCCCCCCCCCCGTGATCTCCTGGCCGGCTGCGGCCGGAACATGGAAGCTTGGAGCTTCTGTGTTTATGACATCACGCCACACCCCCTCCATTCATGTCTATGGGAGGGGGCGTGACGGTCGTCATGCCCCCTCCCATAGACATGAATGGAGGGGGTGTGGTGTGACGTTGCATCCCCATCTCGGAGGGAGCACCCAGCACAGAATGCTGGAGGCTGCGCAGAGATTGCAGGGTTCCCCAACGGCTGTACCTTGAATCGTACATCTTATCCCCTATCCTTTGGATAGGGGATAAAATGTATAAAGCCGGAATACACCTTTTAAAGGGGTTATCCAGGAAAACTTTATATATATCATCTATCTATCATCCATCTATCTATTATCTATCTATTATCTATCTATTATCTATCTATTATCTATCTCTTATCTATCTCTTATCTATCTCTTATCTATCTCTTATCTATCTCTTATCTATCTCTTATCTATCTCTTATCTATCTCTTATCTATCTCTTATCTATCTCTTATCTATCTCTTATCTATCTCTTATCTATCTCTTATCTATCTCTTATCTATCTCTTATCTATCTCTTATCTATCTCTTATCTATCTCTTATCTATCTCTTATCTATCTCTTATCTATCTCTTATCTATCTCTTATCTATCTCTTATCTATCTCTTATCTATCTCTAATCTATCTATCTCTAATCTATCTATCTCCTCTCTTCTCCAGAAAGTTAAACAGATTTGTAAATTACTTCTATTTAAAAAATCTTAATCCTTTCAGTACTTATGAGCTGCTGAAGTTGAGTTGTTCTTTTCTGTCTAACTGCTCTCTGGTGACACCTGTCTCGGGAACTGTCCAGTTTAGAAGCAAATCCCCATAGCAAACCTCTTCTACTCTGTGCAGTTCCCGAGACAAGCAGAGATGTCAGCAGAGAGCACTGTTGCCAGACAGAAAAGAACAACTCAACTTCAGCAGCTGATGATTATTGGAAGGATTAAGATTTTTTAATAGAAGTAATTTACAAATCTGTTTAACTTTATGGAGCCAGTTGATATAAATTATTATTTTTTTTCCTGCAATTCCCCTTTATCATAGTATTAGACTGACTAGTCTGTCTGCACCACCTATTAGTTGGCTTAGTTTGAGCTAAAAACTTGAGACTCCTTAAGCGCCGCTTCTTTTTACAGATGCCACATCCCTTTTTAAAGTGACATTTATGGTGTATTCTGTGGATGGGTCATAAATGTCCCAGATAGGGTTTACACGAACACGTAAAGTATAGAATGTAATTTTATTTTATTTTTATTTTTTTTATAGTTAATTACTGAAATCAACTGAGAGTCAAAATGCAGATTTTAACTTTTTTATTTTATTTTATTTATTACAGGGGCACCCAAAAGTCTGTGAAAAGTTAAAAGCACTGATGGTTGAATGGGCCGACGAATTCAAGAACGACCCACAACTTAGCCTCATCTCAGCAATGATAAAGAATTTGAAAGAGCAAGGAGTGACCTTCCCGGCTGTTGGGTCTCAGGTATATTTGACATTATAATAAAATAATAAAAATATAATAAAATAAGATTGAAAGGTCCGGTAAACAATTGTACCGAATTACCAAAATTGCCATGTAGATATGTAAAGCTGTCTTTTCTAAACAGTGTCTCCAGCTGTTGCAAAACTACAACTCTTAGTATGCCCGGACAGCCTTTGGCTGTCCGGGCATGCTGCGAGTTGTAGTTTTGCAACAGCTGGAGGCACTGTTTGGACAACACTTAAAGGGGTACTTCGGTGGAAAGCTTTATTTCTTTTTTTCTTAAATTAACTGGTGCCAGAAAGTTAAACAGATTTTGTAAATTCCTTCTATTAAAAAATCTTTACTCTTCCAGTACTTATTAGCAGCTGCATACTACAGAGGAAATTCTTTGTTTTTTTTAAATTTCTTTTTTGTCTTGTCCACATTGCTCTCTGCTGACACCTCTGTCCCTGTCAGGAACTGTACAGAGTAGCATAGGTTTGCTATGGGGATTTTCTCCTGCTCTGGACAGTTCTTGAGCACTGTGGTCAGACAGAAAAGAAGAAAAGAACTTCCTTTGTAGTATACAGCAGCTGATAAGTACTGGAAGGATTAAGAGTTTTTAATAGAAGTAATTTACAAATGTGTTTAACTTTCTGGCACCAGTTGATTTAAAAAAATAAATAAATAAAAATAAAATTTCCAGTGGCGTACCCCTCTAAACACCATCGTGAACTGCCAATGTTTCCCTCTCCATAGAGCTTCTGAGACTTTGCTCAGGTGGTGATAGGAGGATATAAGGTCATATTACAGGAAGACAAATTGGCCGTGCGGTGTTACCAACATCTGCCATGTTTTTTACAGGCAGCAGAACAAGCTAAAGCGTCCCCTGCCCTGGTGACTAAAGACCCCGGTACTGTAGCTACCAAGAAGGAGGAGGAAGATCTTGCTAAAGGCAGGTGAAATCTTTGATTGAGGTCATACAATGGCGTATTACATCAGAATATGGTTTCTTTTTTGTATGTAGCAGATAATAAATATTTAGAAGTTGTCCAGGATGAGGATGAAGGAAACTCTTCTTTCTCGGTCGCTCTTCATTGGGGGACACCTTACTGATGGGGTATATGCTCTTGCCACTAGGAGGCGCTGACACTAGGGAAAAGTCAGCTCCTCCCTGGCAGGATATACCCGCCCACTGGAATTTTTAGCTAGTGTCAGTAGGAGGCAAGACACATGTCTGGGAGCTCCCCAGACCTGGTCTTTATTATATTCTAGTAAGGGCTGTTTAGTTAGGTTTTTATCTCCCTTTTGTCTCGCTTTTTTTAGTTGGGGGTTCAGGAGCATGGCGCTACCTGTTCCTGCCCCCCCCCATATGCGACAAAGGGGCTACAGGACATAAGAGTTTGGGCCGTCAACCCCTTATCGACAACGGCCAGCGCCTGGAGGTTGTACCCTAAGTCCGGGTACCCCACTTGCCCCTGCTCGCTCCGCTATCTAAGCCTGGTATGATGCATACCATAAGCTGGTGGAAGTCTTCAGGGTGAGTATAAGAAGATGGAGCTGTGGGTGAGTATGTACTACAACCCCCCCCCCCCCTCTCCCTCCCTCTTGCTCCTCCAGGGGTCCCCTTCCTCTCATGTGCCCAGCTCCTCAGCCGCCATTACGCGTGGCTGTCCTGGGCTGGCCCCCTTTTGGCCTTTGGCACCATTCTGGAGGGGACAATCCAGTGATTCTTCCCTTCCACCTCTTCGGGCCATGCATCTGGGCACAGTGCCCTGGCCACGTTATCTTCCTACTGGCTGGAGAGACTATGCTGCTGCCCCAGTTTGTCTCTGGGGCAGCGGGTCTCCGGTCCCGTGCGGCCGTCCGCTTCCCTAGTGGGGGCGTTATCTGCCCGCTTACTACCCTGTGCGGCCAGGCACAGTGTCCTGGCCGTGTTCCCGCAGGCTGCGGGTCTCTGGTCCCACCCGACTGACAGCGTTCTCAGTGCGGGCCCACCAGCCCGCTTACTCCTATCTGCTGCGGCCAGGTGCAATGTCCTGACCGCATTCTTACAGGCTGACCGGAGACTTAAAGCTGTAGGCAGAGGGTCTCCGGTAACATTCTCACTCCTATCCTTTGTGGCCAGGCACAGTGTCCTGGCTGCGTTCTTTATGAGCTGACCGGAGACCTACAGCCGCAGGCAGCGGGTCTCCGGTCCCACGTGGTTGACTGCCCTCAGTGCTCCCCATGCGGCCGGGTGCTTCCCCGGTGGGGGAGGAACTGGGCGCGTCTTTCACCCAGTTCCTCAGCACCCTTCCTGTAATGGCCGCAGATTGTGTGCTATTACAGCTTTGGCCTGTCACATCTGTTTTTATCAGTTTAATATCTGCAGGGTCCCTTTTCAAGGGCTTGAATCGGGGGCCGCTTTATTCCTTCAGTCACCCTGTACGGTGGCCGGCCTTAGACTATTTACATTGTCAGTTGATGTATGCATCTGGCGTATCTATTTTCTACAGGGTTCTCACACCGACGTGGTGGGTTACTGCCAGGGATTCCCGATCCCTTGGAAACTGTTGGGGACATACTCAGTGGCTACTACTGAGTGCCATGCCATGTCATGCCCACTGCTGAATTCCAGTCCCTCCCTACTGAGGCAAGACACTGGTTGGGTGCAAGAGTTTTATTTATTTATTTCTTTTTTTCTGCATTCCTAGCGTATGCGAAAGACACTGTCAGGTCTGCCGGTCACCCATCATGGGGGTGTTCTGGCATGTCATACAATATGATTCCCTCCTCTACAAGCTGCTGCATCCGTGGCTAGGGCTCTGGATTCCCGCCCCCTCCCCCCATCTAATGCAAGGTCTCCGTGGAAGTGTCCCTGCGTGGTCATGGATTGATCCTGATGTCTATATCCCAGGCAGTAGTTTCGCCTGTCAGTTACCTCTCAGCTGCCGTGTCCGCAGTTGGCACTCCGGTACCCCACTGCTGATGCAAGGTGTCTGACGGAGTGACCCGTTGTCTACTATAGACCCATACCAGTAAGTCAGACAGTGGTCTGCTTGGTTTCTTCCACTGCCTGCCACTCATCACACAGCTGATGCATCTGCGGCTGGAGTTCCGGTTCCCCACTGCGGTGCGTGGTGTCCGAAGGAGTGACCCGATGGATAATATGGACCCATACCAGTAAGCCAGACTGTGGTCTCCTCAGCCGCCTGATGTATCTGAGGCTGGAGTTCCAGTACCCCACTGCTGTGGAGGTGTACGTAGACGTGTCCTATGGACCCTAGATGGGGTACAGGGATGCATTCCGTGGCTCCTTAGCCTCCCCCGATCTCCCAAGGTGGCAGGGATACGATCTAGGGCTCCTAGGCCTCCCCTCAGTCCCACATGCGGCAGTGGGGCACAGTGATTGCCTATCTGGCTGTCCCCTTTTATCCAGCGCCTAGAAGTGCACTTTCTTCAGCCAGACTGTTTGCATGGTCTCCATCGCTGTCAGTCTCCCATCTCTGGGCTGCCGCGGGCTTGGTCAGATATCCCATACCTCTCTGCTGGTGTAAGGACTCTGGTTGAGGGTCCCTGCCGGTACTCTGAACTGAGGCCAGTTAGTCAGACTCTCGTCTGCTGGGTTTCTTACACCGCCAGGTCGCTCGATAGTTCGGTCGTACTACTACTACTATGTCTGGTCCACTACCATACACTTCCCACGCCGTGGACGGTAGTTCAGTTTATCCACTGCCAAGTTGTAGTTTCGAGTGAGTCTCGCCAAACAATATACCACATACTGGTTTGCGGGGTTCACTCCTTTACCAGGTTGCTCCCTACTTGCCTGCCACTCTCTAGGCTGAAGGATGGTAATCCACTTTCAGTGTGGGATTCTGTCTACTGCAACTGTTGTGGCCATGGTCCCTATGTCAGATAACCAGACTCGATCTGCATGGTTTTCAACTCTGCCAGGTCACCTTCCCCATTCTTTCTGCTCCTGCGGTTACAGTCAGTTGACTCATTTTCCAGGTGAAGTTCCAAAGAGTGTCTCGGGGTGTCATTGGATCTTTTATACTTGCTGGTCAGACTGTCTGCATTTTCCTGCTCCACATATATCCTTCATCCCTTGCGTCCGTGACAGCAGTCCTGAAGCTGGGGTGTGGGCGTTTCCTGCAGGTTCCTTGTACTTTTGCAGAAAGAGCAGCACTCTGTTCCCCTTTCTAAGGGGCAATGTTGGTCTGCTAGGTGCATGGTTGTGACACCATGCTGCCGGATTTTTGAATGTCCTCATCTATTGATAACCACGTCTGTGTCCCTACATACGCTAGGCCACTGTGCACGTGTAGAGTCCACCTTCCCTTTTTTTCTTTGGGGTGTGCCTCCGGCCTTCCTGTGATCTTGCTTCCACAGGTTTAGGAGGTCGAACTCCTCTGCTCTGGCATGGGGCATGATGGGACGACAGTGGGCTCAGCCCCCCCATGCCTCCAGGTATCTGTCCTCGATTCCTGTGCAGGGTGGTTCAGAAACTGTTTCCTTAGGGAATGACTCTGATGCCCTTCTGGTCCACGGTTACACCACGTTTAGGTGTTCCCCTCAACGCTTTGTGTGCGTGTGTGCTTCTTCCATTCATAGTCAGGACTCAAATTGGCTCCTCTATTCCTTGATATGTTGTTGCAGGGTTCCTGGGGACTATGTCCACCCAGTACTTTGCCCTCTTTCCTTCAGGCGGTAATTAACTGCTCCTATAGTGCCTGGCGCACTTTGATCATCCCCCTTCAACAGGGGTACGGGGATCAGGGAGCTTGGCATGGTCTGAGCCTGGGTTTCATAGCGACCACCCCTTGTTTTTCCCTCCTCTATATAGGAGGGGTACCTGGCTGGGCCCTAGTTTTATGCTGAAAGCAATCAGCTGAGATGTGCCCTTTTGCAGCATGGCTCTCTTCCTGTTTCTTGGTTATCAACTGCTGTTCATACAGACTTGGCTCTCTCCTCCGTTGGAGGAGTTGATGCCCTTATGTATGGCTCAGCGACAGCCGGTCTAGCACAGTCTGTTGTTTGGGTCCTGCCATTGCTCTCCTCCTTCCTCGGTGCAATCTCCCTGGAGGGGTTTGTTCCTCCTTCATTGTCTGTGTCAGTTGCGCTACACTGACACTACAGTCTTCTGGAGTAACCTTCCCTTTTGTTTCCTCCTCTGGGGTCCATGTCTGGTTAATCTCCTTGTCTTGGACACTATCCTAGTATGCTGTGGCATGTCTTCTTTTCTAGGTTGGCCCTCCTGGTTCTTTGGGCCTTAGTGATGGTTGTGGTCTCAGGCAGGTTAGCTCTCCTGCCCCCACTTCTCCGTGGTCCTGTTTGTGGGTGGTCTTTCTGTACTGCACTTCTTGATAGACGTAGAAGTTTGTCACCCGGAGCGTTTCGCGGACGTTTGGTTTACTCTACAAGTGTATCTTCTTGGCGACTCTGGAACCTCCGTTTCCCATGTCGGACACTCCAGTGTTCTGGAGTGCCCCTTTTCAGGGCATTCCGCTCCCTTTTTGGCCTTTATTCCTTCAGTCTCCTCCTTCGTGGATCACTCGGTCATCCGGATTACTCTACTTAACTTAAATTTAATCTGATCGATTTTCTGCACCAGGCCTCTCCGCAGCCAGTCTCCATCCATCCTTCCTCTTTCCTGGCCAGCAGCGGCGGCATCCAGAACATGGAAGCTTGGAGCTTTTGTGTTTGTGACGTCACGCCACACCCCTTCCATTCTTGTCTATGGGAGAGGGTGTGATGGTTAGTACGTAACCGTCATGCCTCCTCCCATAGACCTGAATGGAGTGGGTGTGGCGGCTGTAGTCGCCAGTCATCCGGCACGGATCGGAGTTCGCTCCGTGCACCAGATGTCTGGGGTACAGCACCGGAGGTCGCGGAGGTCCCCAGTGGCGGGTCTCCTGCGATTAGGCATCTTATCCCCCTATCCTTTTGGATAGGGGATAAGATGTCTTCCGGCAGGGTACCCCTTTAAAGAGTATCTCCGATTCTTTGTGCCTGATGGTTGGTTGATTTAAAGTCATCACCTAAATGCCTGTTTGGAGGCCCTGCTTTCGATCTAAATCATTTTATTTTTTATTAACAGATCATTTTTTTTTTTTTACTTAGGTTTTGTCTTATTAATTTCAATTACAATTTTGTTTCTTTAAGCATTTCACTCTAACTATACAGTAACAAGATAAATCTGGAATTCAAACATCTTGAAACAAGTCCAGGGATAAAAATGGCAATTAAATCCAGACAGTGAAGTGGATACTTAGAATAAAAAATATAAGGTTTATTCTGGGATTTAGTCAGGTGCTAAAAGGGGGCTTGGCTGCTTTGTCTGTTGTATTTGAAGCCAGCCCACTGATGACTTTACCGGCGAACATGTGCGTGCATTCATCATCACACAGATCCACAGCTTGTGTGTCAGGTTGTGCTGTGCTGCAATGGGTGGGGCCACCAATGTGTGGCAGGGTGATAAGTCACCTCAAGTTGAAACAAAGGATCCTGGGGATTGTAGTCTGAGAGAGGCCACGAAACAGAGAGAACCCAGTTTCCAAAAACAAGCCAGCAGTGTGATGGGGGACACAGCTTTTTAACACCAACACAAGCACAGATCCACGTACTGTATGACACAGAGAAGGGCGGAATCTGGAGTCAAATGTGAAGTGGATCCAGTAAGGTTGTTTTGTAAAGTACTGTGGTGCAGGAAAACTTATCCACAATCCTTTAGATGGGGGGATAAGTGTCTGATCACGGGGGGTACGACTGCTGGGACCACCACAATCTCCTGCCCGGGCCCAGCTCTCCTCCTGCCTGGAGCGATCTTCACTCCATGCAAGGAGACTGTCGAACCTTGCAGAAAGCGATGGTCAACACACCCCTACTTGTATCTCTATGGGAGAGCTGGAGATACATGAATCTGTATCTCTATCCCATAGAGATGCATAGAGGGTGTATGTCGGCCATCACTTCGGTCCCAGTGGTCTGGCCCACCAACCCTACCAACTTTGTAGGTACACTTTGAGGCAGAATTGTACGGCACAGAAGATGTTCCTTTCAAACCATCAATATAACGTGCCATTTCACCGCCCGTCAACAAGAGGATTCAGGTAGTAAAGCTAAGCCCCAGTATTTTTCTGTAGCTTGTTGTGAAGAGATTTATATGGCTAATGCTGCAATGAATAATAGATGTATCGATTCACCTGAGCTCCCCCTAGTGGTGCCTACAAGCAGGCAGTTTGTTTTTCATGTACTGTATGTTGGTAAGCAGAGATTTGTTACTTTATTTTGGCTATTTTTCGGGATGTAGACTCTGGTGTTTAGACCAAGTCGTATATTTATGAACCATTAGCTCTACTTTTTCCAACATAAAGGTTGGGTCAAGGTTGAGTGCAATATTTTCTTTTATAAAAGTCTCATCTTTTCTTCTTTTCCTGTTGGAAAATTTATTGAGAAAAGCCAGTTTCATCAACAAGACGCATACCCTGTTACATCTGTTACCTGCTGCACAGGGTAGGCATGGGCTCAAAATTACCAGCGCTTTCCTCTGTTACAAGATTAGTGAATGTTGACTTCTTGGTAAATTTGTTGGGAGTTTTCAGTTATACTGAAGTTTACTGCTGTAATAGAGTGCTGACTATCTCTCCTATTTTATTTTAGCAATTGAATTATCATTGAAGGAACAGAAACAACCAGGTGCAGTGTCCAGTC
Source organism: Hyla sarda (assembly GCF_029499605.1). Taxonomy (NCBI): domain Eukaryota; kingdom Metazoa; phylum Chordata; class Amphibia; order Anura; family Hylidae; genus Hyla; species Hyla sarda. The sequence goes on from NC_079193.1 coordinate 32,960,110, forward strand.
TCTACCCAAGCACAAGCTACCTGACCAGTCATAAGCCTGAAGGCCGGAAGGTGCAGGCCATCTACGACTTTGAAGCTGCCGAAGACAATGAGCTGACGTTTAAAGCTGGTGAAATAGTCACTGTCCTGGATGACAGGTGGGTCCTGTGTGTGGAGCAGCAGCTCAGTACAGTGTAACCCTTTCCTTGCTGTGCTGCTGTTTCTATACTTTAGTAACCCTATCTTGCATCTCATGCTATTTATAGTACTGTGCTTTTCATTGCCACCAGCACAGTGCAACCTGTTTAGTACAGTGTACAGACCTGCACTATAGCATAGCAAAGAGGGAATCTGTGGTTTTTCCAGACAACTAAAGGAGGAAAGGCCTGTGTATGTGCTACTGGAAAACATTCCACCTCTGGTCCAGTCACATGAAATGGAGAGAATTAAGTCAATGTGCACCATTAAGGGGGCTCAATAACAGGAAGAGCACTAAAATAGCCTTGTCACTACTATGAAGGATTAAAGGGCTACTCCATGGAGGAAACATAAAAATGCCCCAAAGCCACCACAATACCTGTTCTGTGTCCTCTGTAGTTATCCATGTGGTTTTTGCAGCTCTTTTGGCCCCTGATGTCTCCTAAATACAAGTCCTAAAGACTATAACTCCCAGAAGTCAGTGCAGCTTTGTTGTAATGGCTGTCAGCCAACTGCTTACACTGTAGCGCACACACACACACACACTTGTACAAGTCTTTTCGTTTAGACTATCCTACCTCCAGCAATAAAGCATGCTGTGCTCTGAATGGCAGCAATCAGTGATTAGATCTACACAGGGGGTGGGGGAAAAGCAGCTATGTGCTCATTTGTGACTGAGAATCTTCACTACTTTTCTCTCACAGCTCACAAGCTCTCACACAGAGAGGGGAGGGGAAGGGGAGATGTGGCTGTACAGCCAGGGCTCTAGACCAAACAGAAATCAGACAGAAATCAGGTGGTGTCGTCCTGAAGGGAGGGGGCTAGTCTCACTGAGGAGACAAGGTGGATCTGAAAATTATGATTTTTCTCTCACTTGCTGCATGTAAGTGACAGCTGAGAGAGGGAAACTGCTCTATATATAGCTAATGAATGATATTTAAACAAAGTCATAGGTTGGGGAGCGGGAAAGGATTGGCTATGTGTTTAGTTCCCTGGAGTACCCCTTTAATCTAACAAAGCCATGCAGGTTTAACAAAATAAAAATAAACTTTAGAAATTACAGGCAAGCTCAAAAAGGATATTCCCATCTTAAAAAAGTTTTACTCCCTCCAGTGCCAGTATAGTGCTGCATCCCTTCAATCACCTCACAACCCAGCTGTGCTGAAAACTGCAGCCAGTCACATTCACCTGCAGTTTCCTGCATAGCCAGGTGGACTGGTGGGAGCTGTGCAAGGGTTAAACAGTCAAGGGGATTCTATTCTGATATATGGGCCACAGTTTGTATAGTGCTATGAAATAGCCTGAAATATGTTCAATGCAGGGGGACTATGACCTGCATTGTGTGAATCTGACCTCAGCGTCCATATCAAGCTGTTCACATCCAGTATGGGACACTTGCTGTGCTGACCCTATTCTTTACAATAGGAACTGTACAGCGGGGCTTCCTCCTTTTTTAATACTTTTGGAGATAGATAATTATGTCGAGCCCATGAACCGGCCATAATTCTTATTTTGTACTGATCCTAAATGTAGCTTGAGTTTCAGTGAACTTTTGACATTGCTGCGGTCATCATACAGAAGGATAAGCCATTTCCTACTGTTTGTTGCCCTTGCAGTCTGACGGCCAGGGGTCTCCTATTCAGGAAGTCTATAGTATACTGACAAGGTATTTGTTTCCTTCTTGGAAACAAGCTACATAGAACCAGCGCTTCATGTCTTTGCAGTGGAAGACAAAATGCATGTAAAATCATTTTTGAATTTGAGAAAACTGAACAGACCCTTCTAAAGTAGCTTTTTTTTTTTTTTTTTTTTTTTAGAAGGCACTGTTCAGTATTCACAATCGCTTATGACTAAGGGGTCACCCCCCGAAACACGTCAAGCTGCCTTTTGCTATGTGGCATTTGTTTTGCATGCTTTTAATGGATATTATCACCAAACATTAGAGACCAAAAGTAACGAGTTATAACAAATGAAATCTTTATTGAAAAATACAACATAAAACCCACATAAAATACATATATAAATGGAGAGGTAAAACGGTAGCACAGAGTGTCGTATTTTTCAATAAAGATTTCATGTTTGTTATAACTCGTTACTTTTGGTCTCTAATGTTTGGTGATAATATTTAAAGGACCACTGTATAACCCTTCTCAGATAGCTGTGGTAATTTTGTTTTTGCATGCTTTTAATGGATCTAAAATAAATCGGGCTGTTTCAAGTTTTCAGGCCCAAAGGGTGAGGCTGCACCACTGAGAGAGTCTAATCGCACATCGCTATAATATAGATGTGGGAAAGTGTTATTATTCCTCACCGATAGCAATGTCCAATATGTGGGGCTCAAGAAGCCCCGATAACAATAAGAAAACATCAGACAGATGGCATTTAATGTGTACATGTTATTTCAGTGACCCGAACTGGTGGAAAGGAGAGACGAGTGAAGGAATTGGATTATTTCCCTCAAACTTTGTCACTGCAGACCTGACGGCAGAGCCAGAGATGAGTGAGTAGTTTTTCCTTCATATATTTGTGTATAGGCACTAACCCCACTGACAATGTTGGGTTGTACGTTTCTGGGAGGAATAACAGGAACGGCACAAAGCAGAGGCCTAGGAAAGAGGCTCCAGAATTATTTCCAGAGTGAAGTGCCATCTATAGCTATGAATCGCACTAAAGGGGTACTCCGCTGCTCAGTGTTTGGAACAAACTGTTCCGAACGCTGGTGCCGGGAGCTCGTGACGTCATAGCCTCGCACCCTCATGATGTCACGGTCCCCCCCCCCCCCCCCAAATGCAAGTCTATGGGAGGTCGTCCCACTCCCTCCCACAGACTTGCATTGAGGGGGCAGCGCGTGACATTAGTGGGTAGGGCTATGATGTCACGAGCTCCCGGTTCAAGCCTTGGGAACAGTTTGTTCCAAACACTGAGCAGCAGAGTACCCCTTTGCTGGAATTAGCCCCTTAAAGAAAAACTGTCATCTTGCTTCCCCCCCCACCACACTACCCAGTGGTAGTGCGGGGGATGCTGATCAGTTTGATGCTTACCATGCCCGGATATGCCGCGCCGTTTGGCCGTAATCTTCGATTTTCGGTAAATGCTAATGAGGTGCTAACTGGCATCAATATTCCTCCCCCCCTCCGCCTCTTCCTCTTCTCCCTACTCTGTAATGAAGAGAGGGGAGGAATATTGATGAGCTGGGCGGCGCTGCGACCAGAAACTCTGATGTCAGAGTGCCAGTTAGCCCGGCCGGTGCAAGTTAGCACGTAAGCAGCATATACTGAAAATAGAAGATTAGGGCCGAACGGCGCAGTGGATCCGGGCACGGTAAGCATCAAACTGATCAGCGTCCCCCGCACTACCAGCCAGTACCGCTAATTAGTGCAGGGGGAGCAAGCTGACAGTTTTTTCCTTTTTAAGGACCACATTTTCCATTTCACCTTCTAAAAATCAGAACGCTTTCAATTTTGCACCTACAGACCCATATGAGGGCTAGATGCCACACCCCTTATATATAGCTCTATGGGAGAGCCATTCGGCTATCTTCAGTTTTCCCATAGAGATATATGGAGGGGGCGTGGCAGCCCCCGTTGCGGGCGGGGATTGTGACACACCAATCTGTGGGAGAGATGGGGCTCCTTACAGGAGATCCGCAGGGGAAACCCAGCGATCGGACCCCCCCCTGATCTAAAACATATTCCCTATCCTGCCGATTGGGGATGAGTTTTTCTGTACTGATCGGACATGACACTTCTCCTTTAAGCAAATAATGCTGTGATAATGAATAAGCATTCACATTGAGTACACATTGGTATGGCACCTGTCCCAGGGACAAATGATGTCCTGTCTCTCTAACATGTGTAATGTATATCCTACACTGCCGACCGGTGACCCCTGATCAGATGGGTAGCAGCGGCGTTATGGTTATACTGGATCCCTGCCGTTGTTGTGATGTGCAGCTATCAAGCCAGTTGGCTGCAGAAAATGCCGCCCCAATTTATAGGTCATTGCTCGCCAATATCTATCGCATCAGAGTGGATAGGAATAAAAATCTGAAAAGTCTTATTCACGTTCCATTTTTGCGTGATATCAGAAATCACATTTAGCTAAAATTTGCTGAAATTATATATATTTTTTTAAATATGCCACTTAAATGTACAGGATACGCCTAACACTGTTCATCTGCAGTGTGCCCAGACACAAAGTGGGCTTGAAATGTGACCCTGTGAGCCAGTTGTGCAAACTGTGAGGAACCAAAAACATTGGCGTAATGTAAGCCAACTAATAGGTGGTAAAAAGGCATCCTGATTGTATAGTACAAGATTTCCCAACCAGGGTGCCTCCAGCTGTTGCAAAACTTCAAATCCCAGCATGCCCGGACAGCCTTTGGATGTCCCGGCATGCTGGGATCTGAAGTTTTGCAACAGCTGGAGGCACCCTGGTCTAGATATTAGGCAGTAATAGTAAATATCCCCCACTGTGCCCATTTTATGCAATTCCTTATTAATCTGAATATATTAGAATTGGTTAAAAAAAAAAAATAATTTAATTTTAATCCTAGGCTAAGATATAATCATACTAAGGCGGTAAAGATTTAGGTGCACTGTAACATTACGAACTGGGATGTTCCAACACTCCATGCCAAAGTAGTAGGTCACTGCGCTGGTGTGGACACATAAACGGTGCGCACATCATCATCATCATCACCAGCAGCTGTTGGCTATTATGGCTAGAATCAGAGATAATGCAAATCTCTGCTATTTGACCCATTAACCTCCCCTTAAATGCTGCAGTCAATAAGGACTATGCATCTAAGTGGTTAAGGATGGCTCCCTCCGTCACCCTATACCCACAATGTAATCTGTGTGCCTATCGATTGTAAGTCTCCCATCAGCCATGACAAGGCCCATGTGTCCGCCATGTGTTTTTAAGACCAATGGACAAATTTATTTATTTATTTTTTAGTCCCCCCATTGCTCACTAAAGACTTATGATAGATCTGAAGTGACAATAACCTGTACGTAGATCTGTTGGGTTATGGATGCAGTACCACATAGGATTTCTTATATTTTCAATGGGTGATATGCGCTTCTATTCTTTCTTTGTATCTAATGGTTTATTATTTATTTTCCATAGTGAAGACTGAGAAGAAAACTGTGCAGTTTAGTGATGAAGTCCAAGTGGAAACCATAGAACCGGAGCCAGAGCCTGTATATATCGATGAGGTAGACCTGACTGTGTGCGGAGATCACATACAATTCACAATTCGATATATTGGTGGGCTGTGCAGCGTTTTTCAATTGATATTAAAGCGCAACTGTCATCATATTTTGACCCCCCCCCCCCCCAGACCACTATAATGGTGTTCCAGATGATTATAAGGTGACTGCAGCCATACCTTTTATTTCTGTTTGTTCTTCTTTTCTTACGAATAGTCGGATAGGCGTGGCTTGGGGTTTGCCAAGCTCTACCGCCACGACCCCTTCCAGCACTGGGGCCGCCGTGTCTTACTGTACAGTGCATCCACAGCGCATGTGCCCGTCCCGTCAGCTCTAATGTGCGCGCGCCGCTGCATCCTGAATTGACGGAGCGAGCGCTCGCTCCCGACGTCTGTGCTCAGTGCACGCTCGTCCGCTCACTGCCTCTAGTACAGCACATGCGCACTGAGCGCATAGACGTTGGGAGCGAGTGCGGGCTCTGTCAATTCAGGATGCGACAGGATGGGCACATGCGCTGTGGATGCACTGTGTAGTAAGACACAGCGGTCCCAGCGCTGGAAGACAGGATAGGCGGGGCTTGGCGAACCCCAAGCCACCCATATCCGACTGCCTGACTTTTGGATAAAAGGTTTTTAATAGTAAGAAAAGAAGAGCAAACAGCAATAAAGGTATGGCTGCACCATATAATCATCTGGAACACCAAAAAAAGTGCTCTGGGGGGGTCAAAATATGATCACAGTTGTGCTTTAGATGTCTATGGCTGGAATACTCCTTTAATGTACTGAAATGGGAAATACAATGTAGAGGCACAGTATGTATTTTAAAGGGGTACTCCCGTGGAAGAAAAATTTTTTTTTTTCTTCTTTTTTTTTAAGTCAACTGGTGCCAGAAGGTTAAACAGATTTGTAAATCACTTCTATTAAAAAAATTCTTAATCCTTCTAGTACTTTTGTAGTAGGGATCGACCGATTATCGGTTCGTCCGATAATCACGATTTTGGGCATTATCGGTATCGGCGATTACCTTGCCGATAATGCCCCGCACCGCGACCGCCCCCCCCCGGGTCGCACCGCCCCGGCCCCATTGCCTCCCCCATCCCCAGTTTTATAATTACCTGTTCCCAGGGCCCACGCTACTTCTGGCTCCTGCTGCGTCCTGCATTACGCTGTGCGCAATGACGAGTGACGTGACGTCACCGTCAGTGCGCACAGTGACAGCTGAGGAGGACGCCACCGGAGCCAGATGTAGAGTGGGCCCCGGGAACAGGTAATTATAAAACCGGGGATGGGGGAGGCAATGGGGCCAGGGCGGTGCGGTGGGTGGTGCAATGCAAAGCGGTGCGGCGGTGGGGGGAGCGGTGGCGGTGATAGGACTCAGGACCCCCGGACAGGCAGGGGGAGAGAAGCGGGTGGTGGCGGCGGCCTATGGCACCGCAAAAGCCACTGCAGTGCACTGATTTAAAGCGCCCGCTTTAAATCAATGATCTGCAGTGGTGTCGCGGGGGGATGAATAGCCGATAACTTATACCGATATTCCGGTATAAGTTATCGGCTATCGGCCCTAACCTCCACCGATTATCGGTATCAGACCTAAAAAAACGATATCGGTCGATCCCTACTTTGTAGGGGCTGTATCCTACAGAGAAAATGCATTTCTTTTTTGGATTTCTCTTTAGTATACAGCCCCTAAAAAGCACTGGAAGGATTAAGATTTTTTTAATAGAAGTGATTTACAAATCTATAATATAGAGGAGTTGGAGAGGCTCTTGTCCGACTACCCACCAAATAAACCCGGGCTACCTAATTAGACACCTATACCCAAGGTGTCAAATTATAGTTTGTCTGTAGTAATATAGATATTAGGGCTCCGGGTTTGAGACAACTGGACAAGTAGTGTTTCAATTAATATTTCAATTTATTAATTATATATAGTGTGACAATAGAATATAAGATAAAATGTAAATAGCAGCAACTGCGTCTCACAGGGCCCTTGTGTAGGCGCAGCACCAACTATTAAAAACTATAACATGTGTATCTTACAGTATATAAAATATAAAAAAATTGTTATAAAAAAATATAAAATATAGAGACCACCATAAACATATATAGGGAGAGGGATCTGGGTGGGAAAGTCTTAGTCCATCCACAATAGTCAATTATCTCCTCTCATAAAAAAGTCCTGCTAATATAGACAGATTCCGGTATTTTAGTAACCAATGGCAACCATAAGGTTAGTAACCCGTAGCAACCATTCAGATGAGTCCGGCTATCGTGGTAGTTAGCAATTATACACTTTAGTAGAAGATATACTTGCTATTTGTAGACAATATTCAACATAAACAGCTAGTGTGCAGTCACTATTAATATGCATGCATATTTTTACGATACTTGGTATCTCACCGCTCCCGGACACTGATGCGCTGGACTTCACGGGGATGCTGCGATCTCCTCCTGTTGCGCTGTGAAATCCTGCAGTGTGTTAGCACTGAGTAGCTGTCTTGGCATGAGACAGCATCACCGGAGACTCGGCCGTCTCCCACAGTGGTGATGCTGGTAGATGGTGAGTTACGGGTGGTGTTGTCGCAGCGGTTCTGCGGGTAAGAACGTACATGTGCCGGTGGCGTCCTCGTGGCAGCGAGGCGCGGATGTCTCCTTTACCGGGTCTCGGGTGATTGACAGTTTATTTTCCGGTATCGGAATGCTATTTAATGAGCAGGGCAAGTGAACTGGTGGTTTAAATAGGTATTGGGGGGACGCTGGACGCGTTTCAGGACTGTCTCAGTCCTTTCTTCAGCAGCTAAGAATAAGTAACTTAAGTAGTATTACTTATTCTTAGCTGCATCCCCGTGAAGTCCAGCGCATCAGTGTCCGGGAGCGGTGAGATACAAAGTATCGTAAAAATATACATGCATATTAATAGTGACTGCACACTAGCTTTTTACGTTGAATATTGTCTGCAAATAGCAAATATATCTTCTACTAAAGTGTTGAATTGCTAACTACCACGATAGCCGGACTCATCTGAATGGTTGCTACGGGTTACTAACCTTATGGTTGCTATTGGTTACTAAAATACCGGAATCTGTCTATATTAGCAGGACTTTTTTAAGAAAGGAGATAATTGACTATTGTGAATGGACTAAGACTTTCCCACCCAGATCCCTCTCCCTATACATGTTTATGGTGGTTTTTATATTTTTTTATAACAATTTTTTTATATTTTATATGTTGTACTATACACATGTTATAGTGTTTAATAGTTGGTGCTGCGCCTACACAAGGGCCCTGTGAGACGCAGTTGCTGCTATTTACATTTTATCTTCTATTGTCACACTATATATAATTAATAAATTGAAATATTACTTGAAACACTACTTGTCCAGTTGTCTCAAACCCTGAGCCCTAATATCTATATTTCTACAGACAAACTATGATTTACAAATCTGTTTAACTTTCTGGCACCAGTTGATTTAATTTTAAACAAAAAAAAAAAAAGTTTTGTACCCCTTTAAAGCACCATAGAAGCACCTTACTCTTGAAATACATCATGTAAACATAGCATAGAGGTGCTAATATATATATATGTGTGTGTGTATATATGTCTCTCTCCCTATCTCTCTCTGCCTTAGGCATCCTGGCTGGGAGACACTGCTGTAGTCTATAAGTAGTAATTCTATGTGAAGTGCTTTCTTAGCAGCATTACCCCACCTTCCTCCCAGCTTTGTTGCTAACGGATGGTGCAAAAATATATACATACTTTATGTGCACATAGCATCAAACAAAGAACCGACAAAAGGCCCTAGTGTGTTGTCTCAGCCTGGTGCCTCTCCGAACAGCTGCCTCCATGCCAGCCTTACAGTCTCTCCCTTGCAGAGATCTCTCCTCCAACGCTCCCAATGCAGATGAGCTGAGGAGTAAATCTCCGGTACAGGGAGGCCGAGAGGATCTCATTAACTTAATATACGGCTTTGCCATATGGCAACGATATCACTCATTACCCTAAGGCTATATCAAAGCTTACATTATTATTATGTTAATAGGAAGACAGCGAGTGTATGTGCAGTGTATATGAACGATGGTGGCACAAGATCCGTCCTCTGTTAGTAGATATCTGGGGAATTTCTCCTTCACTTCCTAAATCATTGTCAATTTCTTGGTAATAAATCCCTGACTGCATAGACTATAAATCCTGTCTGGAAGGCTGCACTCTGCACTGCATTAAAGGGGTACTCCGGTGGATAACATTTTTATTTATTTATTTATTTATTTATTTTAAAGGAGTACTCTGGTGCAGAGTATTCCTGCTCCGTCCTGCCCGGGATGCTAAATAAATGAAAGTAAACCATCTCTCACCTTCCTGGGTTCCCGCAGAGCGCCACTACAGCTGATCGGTCCTCCGGTCCATCCTCTTCATACTTCCGTGTGAACGAGGCGTCACATGGCGCTCAGCCTATCGCCGGCCGCCGCGATGTTCTGCCTCGGCCCATAATACGCTTCATTACACACGGAAGTATGAAGAGGATGGACTGGAGGACCGATCAGCTGTAGTGGTGCTCCACGGGAACCCAGGAAGGTGAGTGATGGTTTATTTACATTTATTTAGCAGCCCGGGCAGGACGGAGCAGGAGTAGTCTGCGCCAGAGTACGCCTTTAAATCAACTAGTGCCATAAAGTTAAACAGATTTGTAAATGACTTCTATTAAAAAATCTTAATCCTTCCAGTACTTATTAGCTGCTGTTATGATCCACAGGGAGTTCGTTTCTTTTGGAATGTCCTTTCTGCCTGACCATGGTGCTCTCTGCTGACACCAGAGTAGGAGCAAATCCCCCATAGAAAAATAATTCTGCTCTGGACAGTTCCTAAAATGGACAGAGGTGTCAGCAGAGAGCACTGTGATCAGGCAGAAAGGAAATTCAAAAAGAAAAGAACTTTCTGTGTATCATAACAGCAGCTGATACTTTGCGATCGTATTTGCTGATGTGCATCCATTTTGTATATTTTCCCATGACAGGACAAAATGGATCAGTTGCTGCACATGTTACAGAGCGCGGATCCCACTGACGGGTCTCCAGATGCAGCGGATCTCATTCATCTGGAAGGTGACTGTGATAATCCTGAAATCTTGCAGTTTCCTTTTTGGCCACTAGACCTAAACTAAGCTGAGACTTCCTGCTCTGTACAGATCATTTCCCAGCAGTCTTCTCCGTATAATCACAGGCCAGGATTACACTGAAAGGTGACAGTGTATAGATAATACAGAGAATACACGATAGCTATTGCTCACAAGTCTCCCCTCACTCTTAAATGTCCTCTGAAATGGTTAAAATGGTTGGAGTACTCTGGGATAATTATTAAAAAAAAAAAAAAAAAGTGTACTTACCTGCCGTTGCTTTCCTGGTTCCTTCCGATAACCCGCTCGGCCTCCGCAGCGATCCTCTTCCTAGTTGCTGGTGGTCGGAGCTTCACACGGCAGCGTAGCGAATCACGGGCTGCATCAATGTCCTGTCTTGGCCGGTAATAGGCTGAGTGGCAATGCAACGTATTTGGCCCCATCACCGGTCTTCGTCCTGATGCCGGGGCAGAATATGTCACACTACCGCTCAGTCTATCACTGGCTGAGGCAGGACAACGCTGTGGCCGGTGACTCTCTGACCACAGACAACCAGGAAGATTATTGCTGCAGAGGTCAGGTGAGTTAACGGTGGCATCGGGGGAGAGGCGGCGGGTACGTACACTTAATTTTTTTTTTCTTTTTTTTTTTAAATGCCGGCAGCCTGGAGATATGTATTACCCCAGAGTACTCCTTTAAAGAACACACCCAGACACATTTTCATTCATGCCAATGGAACAGTTTTGTCTATTGTTGTCTATGGCTATGGTACCTGCAGTAGATCATATATTTAAATGCACTTAAAAAACAGCTTGGGTAAGATGGCTGCCCCCATAATAATGTACAAAAAAATAATAATATAAGCAGGAAAAAAATTATATAAACAGGATAGAAATAATCATAACCTATGTCAGTATCTGACTCTAATTGGTAAAAAAAACAAAGTGGAATGTGGAATTTCCGCAGCGTAAAATCTGCAAGTGGATTATGTTGCTACTCATTGACTTCAATAGGTAGTAACATAATCTGCTTGCGGAATTCAGCAGAAAATCCACAAGCAGGATTTGGGCTGCAGAAGACTTGACAGCCAATTATTTATGTGCAAACCTACCTTTTAAAGGGGTCCTCCAGTGGAAACTTTTTTTTTTTTTTTTTTTTTTTTTTTTTTTTTAAATCAACTGGTGCCAGAAAGTTAAACAAATTTGTAAATTACTTCAATTTAAAAAGCTTAATCTTATCAGCTGCTGTATGCTCTAAAGGAAGTTGAGTTGTTCTTTCCTGTCTGACCACAATGCTCTCTGCTGACACCTCTGTCCATATCAGGAACTGTCCATATCAGGAACTGTCCAGAGCAGGAGCAAATCCCTATAAAATACCTATCCTACTCTTGACATTTTCTGACATGGACAGAGGTGGCAGCAGAGAGCACTGTGGTCAGACTGGAAAGAACTACACAACTTCTTCTGGAGCATACAGCAGCTAAGTACTGGAAGGATTAAGATTTTTTAATAGAAGTCATTTACAAATCTATTTAAAGGAAAACTGTCAGCTTGCTCCCCCCCCCGCACTAACCAGCGGCACTGGCTGGTAGTGCAAGGGACGCTGATCAGTTTGATGCCTACCGTGCCCGGATTCATCCCGCCATTCGGCCGAAATCTTCGCTTTTCTGTATATGCTAAATAGGTGCTAATTGGCACAGGCCGGGGTTACTGGCACACTGACGTTAGCGCCACTCGTCCGCAGCGCCGCCCAGCTCCTCAATATTCCTCCCTTCCCTCTCACTCTTCTCCCCACTCTGTAATGAAGAGGGAGGGGCGGAGGGAGGAATATTGAGGAGCTGGGCGGCGCTGAGCGTCAGTGTACCAGTAACCCCGCCTGTGCGAGTTAGCACCTAATTAGCATATACAGAAGATTTCAGCCGAACGGCGGGATGGATCCGGGCACGGTAAGCATCAAACTGATCACTTTCCCCCCACAACCAGCCACTAGCGCTGGTTGGTGCGAGGGGGAGCAAGCTGACAGTTTTCCTTTTAACTTTCTGGCACCAGTTAATTTGAAAACCTTTTTTTTTTCCGCTGGAGTACCCTCTTTTTAACTTTTTTCTTTCTATTTCCTTTAATGAGGTGGCCTTCCTGAGACAGCCGACTCTATACTGGATCCTGTATACACGTTTCATACAGCATTAAACACCTGCAAAATATTAGAAAAGTTTTGTCCGGAAACTTCTTAGTTTATGCACAGCTTAACGTCCCAGGAAACTGTCAGTATAGTATCATGTCCCCCCCCCCCCTTGATAGCACATGTGTATGGTGCCTTCTGAGATCAGTGATAGGCGTTCAGGTGAGCGGTGATGTATTTGGTTCTGCTGCTACCTGGACAGGCTATAATGGCGGCCATTTGTCAAAGCTCCTGACATTTTCAGATTCACGTTGTCTGTCATTTGTCATGTCTGATATGAACACGGCGCTATTCGCTTTAATGCAATATTCTACCTAAAAACAAATATAAAAATAAACACAGAAGAAACAGGTACCCGCACTCACCGCTTGGCTGCTGTAGCCCGACTGCTCCGGCTTGCATGGATGATCCGTTGCAACGGGTCTGACACCGGATCATCCATGCAAGCCCAAAGAGTCGAGCTACAGCAGCCAAGCGGTGAGTGCAGGTACCTGTTTCTTCTTGGTGTTTCGGTACTTTCAGACGAGCGTATTTTACGCCGCAGATCTGCCGCTGAAGGACCTCTGTATGCTGCCTTTACATGTGCCTGCTCTGTGCGGCAATACGCTGTTACGTGCAGACACACTGAAGCGATGTGCGAGTCACCGCGCATGCGCGGTTTACTTGCGCACACATCGCGGCCACTCCCCCTGCTCAATGAGCAAAGCCGAGAGCTGCCGCGATGTTAGAGTATACTGCGCCTGCGCGTGGCGACTCGCACATCGCAGTGTGTCTGCACGTAGTGGCGTATTGCCGCTCCGAGCAGGCACATGTAAAGGCAGCATACAGCGGTCCTTCAGCGGCGGATCTGCAGTGAAATACGCACCGAAAATCCGCTCGTCTGAACGTACCCTTAATTTGGAATATGACTTTGGGCTTTCTGGTTCCCAGCACCCTTGTACTCGCAGGCGGTAAGGACCCTGGTCTCCCGCAGGGACAGCATCCTATAGGCAGTGACCGGTCATATCTATCTAGGTCTCTGACCGCAATAGTGCCATCTTTATTCTTCTAGTAGTTGCAAATAAATATATAAAATTTGGTTTGTATAGGAACATATGTTCTTGTAATATCTGAATGTAGTGAAGTTGAATTTCTGATCTGTTGCCTTTTTGCTTTGTGTTTTATTTGAAAGCTGCGTGTCACCAGATGGGGCCAATGATTGATGAAAAGCTGGAAGACATTGACAGGTTGGTGTCTCGCCAGTTCACAGAAATCTAAGGGTATGTTCAGACTGCGTAATTTGGACGGAATCTCCGCTCGCAGATTCCATCTAGAACACTTCGGCAGTAGGACCATGCGGCTCTGCGCCGTCGCCATTGACGGCTATGCAGTGCTCGTGGATGTCCACATGAAGAATTAACATGTTCTTTCATTGCATGGATTAATTTCAACGGCTGAATTGTGTACGCTGCTGAAATTCCATGTGCGAACGCGTCCGCGGAAGATCCATTCACACTAATGTGTGAATTCAGACGCGCGATTCAGTGCAGGGAATTCCGCGCCGATTACGCAGTGTGAACATACCCATACATGAGTTTACATCAACCAACCATTATGAAACCCAAAAGGGATTAAAGGGGGGAACTGCCTGCTAGGGACGATGTTTCTTAGAAGGGTCCCCTGCAAATAAGATGTTCAGAGTCTCTTGCCAGTGACATGCCCAACACAGCATCAAGGTGTTTACTTTCCTTGTGGTGTCACTGCATGGAAATTAAAGTTTACCTATCATTACAAAAACTTTCGACATGTCAAAGTAAGTACATGTCAAAAGTTTTTATGGGTTGTGCGCTACTCTCTGTGTCTGTGAGCAGCAGGGCAGCCCCATAGACTTACGTTATGAGTCCACCCTAGTCACGTGGCAAATCACTCTACTGCAGTGTTTCCCAACCAGGGTGCCTCCAGCTGTTGGAAAACTGCAACTCCCAGCCAAAGGCTGTCCAGGCATGCTAGGAGTTGTAGTTTTGAAACAGCTGGAGGCACCCTGGTTGGGAAACACAGTTGTACTGATTGGCCAGGATCTGAACACTTGACCCCCCAACCCATAAACTTTTGATATGTGTCTATGACTTTATTATGTTTTTTGTGTTTTTATTTTTATTAGGACAGGAACACTTGAAGCTTTACATGGGTAATATTAAAACTAATGGGCCGTTCATGTAATGTAGAGTTGCACATTCTGCGGACCACACTGCAGCTCCAACATTTTGTGGCTCCAAGACTTTAGGCAGAAACCTGTCTATCTATGTGTCAATCACTACGGGCTCCTGTCAGCTCCATAGACTAGGAAAGGAGCAGCACTGTACATGCTGGACTTCCACCCCTTTCAAATAGCTGTGTTGGACGCCTGTTCTTGTGAACTGTGGGGGTCCCAGGGGTGGGAACTCAGCAAACAGACACTTATCTCCTATCCAGTGAATAGGTAATACATGTTCATTGTGGGACAGCCCCTTTAATTAAAACAAGTGCAAATGGTTGACGACAGAAATAACTGAGATCTCGGATGTTTAGTCCAGAGTTTCCTATCCAGGGTGCCCCCAGCTGTTGTAAAACCACAACTCTCTCCTATGCATCTGGCTGCCTGAGCATAGTGGGAGTTGCAGTTTTTCAACAGCTGTAAACAGTGGTTAAGCCTCTTGGATGCAACTGTCCATATTACTTGTAACAACTGAGTGGCCTTTCTCTGTCTTTCAATCGCCAGCCAATCGCTGTTAAACAAATGCAAATACCCGAATTTTTAAGGGGTACTCCGGTGGAATACAATTACTGGTTCCCGAGTTATACAGATTTGTAAATTATTTTATTAAAAAATCTTAACCTTTCCAGTACTTATCAGCTGCTGTATACTACAGAGGAAGTTGTGTAGTTCTTTCCAGTCTGACCACAGTGCTCTCTGCTGCCACCTCTGTCATGTCAGGAACTGTCCAGAGCAGGAGCAAATCCCCATAGCAAACCTATCCTGCTCTGGATAGTTCCTGACTTGGACAGAGGTGGCAGCTGAGAGCACTGTGGACATACTGGAATGAACTACACAACTTCCTTAGAGCATTCAGCAGCTAAGTACTTGAAGGATTAAGATTTTTTATTTTTTTTTTTATTTTTTTTTACGGATGTCATTTACAAATCTGTTAACTTTCTGGCACCAGTTGATTTGAAAATTTCCCACCGGAGTACCCCTTTAATTTTAGGTATTTTTTGCATTACTTTCTCCAAAAATGTTCCCTAAATGGTGATGAAGTCTTATATAGGGCCAAATTAACGTAGTGTGTGGAGTGCAAAAATCATACCAATAACACCAATAGGAAGCAGGCCAAACAAAGCAACAGTGCAAATCATATCTGTATTAATGCTCGTCCCGCTTTCTCAGCCTGACATGATGCAGGTGACCATAGCTGGCTGAAGACATCTTAGGTGAGTATGGCGGATTTTGGTCAGTATGTCCAGTCTGACCTGGCTAAGGTCTCAAAATCAGTGGCTTTGGAGCGGTCTTCCCTGCGCACGAACCACAGGGAGTCCCGCTCAGTCTCTCCTGACCCCTACTCCCAGCGCTCTCTCAAGCGCCCTAAAGTAGTTTCGCCAGGCTTGTCTCCAGAGTCACGTGTTCGGGTTAGACATTCTTCCCGTAGGTCACGCTTCTGTTCACCAGCAGCTCACCTGGTTACCAACCCAGGTCCCCGACTCCTCGTTCTAGGTCTCACACACCCCAGTCTAAGGCTACCACCGCACGCTCCCACTCTCCAGGGGAAGAAGTGGATGACGGGTCAAAATCCACCTCGGATCATGAGGACCACTCTGTCGTGTCTGATATGGTGGACAGCTTGGTGTCAGCCGTCAGGGACACTTTTCATCTGGAGGACCCAAGAACTTCGGATCCTGATCCAGAAGTTTCCTTTCGCTGCTCTCGTCGTTCCCCCAAGGCCTTCAGTTCTCATGCTGAATTTGACGCCTTACTGGATGCGGCTTGGAAGCATCCGGACAAATGTTTCCAGAGAACCAAGAAGATTCAAGCTCAATTCCCCTTTCCTCCGGATCTGGTTTCCATGTGGATAGCACCACCTGCAGTGGCTCCTCCAGTTTCTCGTCTGTCCAAATCTATGACCCTGCCTCTGGCAGACACAGCATCCTTTAAGGATCTGGAAGACAAGAAGATCAAGAACTTGTCAAAATTTGCCTTTGAAGCGGCAGGTTTGTCCTTTTTATCCACCTTCTCTTCCGCTTGGGTGTCCAAGGCAGTTTAGGTTTGGGCATCTCTGCTATAGCAGGGCATCCTGTCAGGTGCCCCTCGGGAGGACTTGGCAGACCTCGCTCGTCAACTCTCTCAGGCCAGGGACTTCCTCTGTTTGGCATCTTTGGAGTCAGCCCGATGTACAGCCTTTGCCTCAGGTTAGTTGGTTGCGATTCGTTGCTCAATATGGCTGAAGGCGTGGGATGCAGATGCTGCTTCGAAGAAATCTCCAACAGAGTTACCGTTCTCTGCTCTTTAGGAAACGCCTAGAGGAAATTATTTTTTTGTGTGAAGCTACTGGAGGTAAAAGTTCTCTGCTGCTGCAGAACAAATCTCGCCGCTCTGATTGCTGTCGGAAGGCGGCTTCCTTTTGGCCCTTTCGGTCCTTTGCATTGGGTTGCCCTCCCAAGCAAGTGCACTCCCAATCTCGGAAAGCCCCTTCTTTCAAGGCATGTCCTTCCTGAAAGTCGGGCAACCTTTCTGGCAATTTCACGGTCCGGTAACCATAAGCCTCTCTCCTCCTGAAGGGACTCCCCCACCTGTATCCTCTTCTCGGGTGAGAGGGCGTCTGTCACTTTTCTGGGACGTTTGGCTAGTGCAGGTTCAGGACTCCTGGGTCTGGGAAGTCATATCCGATGCTTACTGTATAGAATTCGCTTCCCTTCCCCGGGATTGTTTCTTGCGATCCTGCCCTCCTTGTTCCCCTTCTTTTGAGGCAGCCTTCCATGTTGCTTTAAGTACTCTCCTCGCTCAGGGAGTGATTGTGCCTGTTCCTCCAGGGGAGCATTTTTCGGGGTTTTACTTGACTCTTTGTCGTCCCCAAGAAAGAGGGCTCTGTCTGCCCCATTCTGGACCTCAAGCTACTCAACCGCCATTTGCGGCTACATCCTTTTCGCATGGAATCCCTCCACTCCGTGGTGGCGTCCATGGTTCAGGGGGAGTTTCTTTCTTCAGTGGATATCCGAGATGCCTGCACATCCCCATTTTCCCTCCCATCAACGTTTTCTCCTCTTCACTGTCCCTGCAGGTCACTTTCAGTTTGTTACTCTTCCTTTTGGCCAAGCTACGGCCCTCAGGGTTTTCACCAAAGTCATGGCGGTGGTGATTGCCATCGTTCGGGCCTGGGGATCATGGTCCTCACTTAGCTTACCTTTTTGATCAAAGCACCGTCCTGGTCATTTCACGGTACAGACTGTCCGCCTTCGGTTGGGTGGTCAACCAGGAAAAGTCCAACCTGTCTCCCTCCCAGTCTCTTGTCTTTCTGGGTCTCCTTTTTGACACGGCAACCGCTTGTGTTTGTCTTCCATTGGACAAGCAGCGCTCCCTGCAGGAGGGTGTCTCTAGTCTACGGCGCACCTCTCTTGTTCCAATTTGCTTCTGCATGGAGGTTTTGGGCCGGATGGTGGCGGTCATGGAGGCGGTCCCTTTCGCCCAGTTCCGCGATCGCCCTTTCCAGCTGTCCATCTTGACCCGATGGGACAAGTCGCCGTCTACTCTGGATCTCCAAATTCGGCAGTCTCTTCTGTGGTGGCACCACTTTCCCCTCCTCCAGGGGAGGTCGTTTCTTGCCCTCCACTGACAGGTGGTCACAACCGATGCAAGTCACCAGGGTTGGGGAGGTGTGTTTCAGGACCTAACGGTCCCGCGTCGCTGGTCCCCTCAGGACGCTCCCCTTCTCATCAATTTTCTGGAGCTTTGTGCCATCTTTCTTTGCCTCCTCCACTGGGAGATCCTCCTACAGGGTCATCCAGTTCGTATGCAATCGGACAACGCCACGGCTGTGGCATATATCGAATGCCAGGGCAGCAGTCGCTCAGTGAAAGAGGAGGTCTCTAGTCTCTGCCCAGAGCAGAATCTTGGAGTTCCCACCCTCTCCGTGAGCCACATTCCTGGTGTGGAGAGTTGGGGAGCGGACTTTCTAAGCCGCTCCTCCGCGGATCCGGGGGGGGGAGTGGTCTCTCCATCCGGAGGCATTTGCGCAGAGCTGCGATCTTTGGGGGACCCCATATGTGGATATTGTTGCGTCTAGCCACAACAGAAAAGTTCCTTGCTTTGTCGCGAAGTCGCGAGACCCTCTGGTGGTGGACACACTTGTTATCCCATGGTCATCCTTCAGTCTTCCTTAACTTTCCGCCTCTCCCTCTCCTGTCCAGGGTTCTGAGGAACCTCAAGTCAGAGGGCATTCACGCCATTCTGGTGGCTCCAGACTGGCCCAGGCGCGTGATACTCCAACGTAATTCGGCTGGTCGGCGATGTACCACTCCATCTTCCAGTTCGCCCTGATCTGCTCTCCAAGGGTCCTCTCTACCACCCCAGTTTACTGTCGCTGCATTTGACGGTGTGGCGATTGAAACTGCGTTTTTTAGAGCTCTTGGGGGGGGTTTCTTCCAGGGTGATTCGCACCATGCTTTGGGCTCGGAAGCCTTCCTCTGCTCGGATTTACCACCGCACATGGCGGGCTTATTTTCGGTGGTGTTAGACTCATCAGGACAAGGTGGGTTTTTTGCCTCCCTCCTTCTTGCCCAAGGTGGTTTCCCCCTTTCACGTGAATGAGGAGATTGTTCTTCCTTTATTTTGTCCGGCTCCATCCAATGCTAAGGAGCGTTCCCTACGTAGTCTGGACGTTGTTTGAGCTATTTCTGAATTGTACCGTCGTAAAGGGAAGGTCCCACCTTTTCAGGTGACTGTTCATTCTAAGCGTTCCGTTGGGGCTTCTTGGGCGCAACGCAATAGGGCTTCGGCCTTGGAAGTCTGTAAGGCAGCCACCTGGTCCCTGCATACTTTCACTAAATTCTACCAGGTGCACACGTTTGTGTCAGCTGACGCTGGTTTGGGTCTCAAATTGTTGCAGGCAGCAGTGGCTCAGTCTTCTGCCTGATTCTGTTTTGGGTATTTTTCCCACCCCGGGGACTGCTTTGGTACATACCACGGTCTCGGTGTCCCCCAATGGAGCCGACCGAGAAAAGTAGATTTTAATTTTTTTTTATGCTTTACTGTAAAATCTCTTATTGGAGGATCCATTGGGGGACACAGCATCCACCCATTGTGTTTGTTGCTATGGTTTGTTTTTCTGTCCGAGGGGTTGTTGGTTTATTTTTATTTTTATTATTATTTTTTTTTTTTGGTCTGGTTTCCTTGGACACCTGCTGGTTTTTTTTCTGCTTTGGGACTAAACTGATTTGCTCAGGGTCAGTAGGCGGGGTATACCTGCCAGGGTGGGCAGACTTTCTTTTTGTATGCCTAGTGGCAGCAAGATATAGCCACAGTCTCGGTGTCCCCCAATGGATCCTCCGAGAAAGAGATTTTACAGTAAGTATAAAAAATCTACTTTTTTCAAACTGGTGCCAGAAAGTTAAACATACTTTGTAAATTACTTAAAAAAAAAAAAAAAAAAAAACTTAAAAATGTTAATCTTTCAAGTACTTATCAGCTGCTATATGCTCCACAGGAAGTTGTATAGTTAGTTTCTGTCTGACCACACTGCTCTCTGCTGCCACCTCTGTCCATGTCAGGAACTGTCCAGTTAGGAGCAAATCCCCATAACCTACCTCTCCTGCTCTGGACAGTTCCTGAAATTGACAGAGGTGTCAGCAGCTGATAAGTACTGGAAGGATTAAGATTGTTAAATAGAAGTAACTTCCAAATCTGTTTAACTTTCTGGCATCAGTTGATTTAAAAGCCATTTTTTTTTCCAGCGGAGTACCCTATTTAAATGTCATATATATGCATTTTATTTAATGTAATTTAATAAAGATATAATTAGCTGTCACTCTTTATGGCGTGCTCCCTAAATGGGATGCACATAATACGTATAAAAGAACAAGTTGTAGTTGAATGGGGGAAAAATATTTACAGCTGCTCGAAAACTGGGAGGCCAAAGACCAAAAAAGATGTGCACCCCTGTTGTAATGTATGGGACGTGCTGGTTGGGGCATCCTCCATAGAGCAGTGTTTTCCAAACAGTGTACCTCCGGCTGATGCTGAACTACAACTCCCAGCATGCTGGGAGTTGTAGTTCTGCAACAGCCGGAGGCACACTGTTTGAAAAACACTGCCGAAAAGATCCTGAGCAGAGAAATAAGAATGTACTATATACTATATATTATATATAATGTATGTATGAAAAAAAAAATATATATATATGTGTATGTAAATATTTTTATATATATATATATTATAATAAGTATTATTATTATTATTTATATTAATATTTATATTATTAATATTTATATAATTATATTTAAAATTATATTATACACATATATACACACACACACACACACAGTCGTGGCCGTAAATGCACCCCTGAAATTTTCTCACAGAAATGATTGCAGTAACACATGTTTTGCTATACACACGTTTATTCCCTTTGTGTGTATTGGAACTAAACCAAAAAAGGAGGGAAAATGCTAATTGAACATAATGTCACACGAAACTCCAAAAATTGGGACAAAATTATTGGCACCCTTTCAAAAGAGTTAAAAAATAAGATTGTTTCAAGCATGTGATGCTCCTTTAAACTCACCTGGGGCAAGTAACAGGTGTGGGCAGTATAAAAATCACATCTGAAAGCAGATAAAAAGGAGAGAAGTTCGCTTAGTCTTTGCATTGTGTGTCTGTGTGTGCTACACTAAGCATGGACAACAGAAAGAGGAGAAGAGAACTGTCTGAGGACTTGAGAACCAAAATCGTGGAAAAATATCAACAATCTCAAGGTTACAAGTCCATCTCCAGAGATCTAGATTTGCCATTGTCCACAGTGCGCAACATTATCAAGAAGTTTGCAACCCATGGCACTGTAGCTAATCTCCCTGGGTGTGGACGGAAGAGAAAAATTGATGAAAGGTGTCAACGTAGGATAGTCCGGATGTTGGATAAGCAGCTCCAAACAAGTTCCAAAGATAGTTTGCGCTGACACTGTTGCTTCCTGAGCCTGCAGGACAGCTTGAATATCTGTTGACATTTAAATGAAATGAAACGCTATGGCAGGAGACCCAGGAGGACCCCACTGCTGACACAGACACAGCAAGACTAAATTTTGCCAAAATGAAATGAGTAAGCCAAAATCCTTCTGAGAAAACATCTTGTGTACAGATGAGACCAAGATGGAGCTTTTTGGTAAAGCCCATCATTCTACTGTTTACCGAAAACGGAATGAGACCTACAAAGAAAATAAGACAGTACCTACAGTGAAATATGGTGGAGGGTCAATGATGTTTTGGGGTTGTTTTGCTGCCTCTGGCACTGGGTGCCTTGAATGTGTACAAGGCATCATGAAATCTGAGGATTACCAATAGATTTTGGGTCACACTGTACAGCCCAGTATCAGAAAGCTGGGTTTGCGTCTGAGATCTTGGGTCTTCCAGCAGGACAATGACCCCAAACATACGTCAAAAAGCACCAGAAATGGATGGCAACAAAGCGCTGGAGAGTTCTGAAGTGGCAGCAATGAGTCCAGATCTAAATCCCATTGATCGCCTGTGGAGAGATTTTATAATTACTGTTGGGAAAAGGCGCCTTCCAATAAGAGAGACCTGGAGCAGTTTGCAGAGGAAGAGTGGTCCAACATTCCGGCTGAGAGGTGTAAGAAGCTTATTGATGGTTATAGGAAGCGACTGATTTCAGTTATTTTTTCCAAAGGGTGTGCAACCAAATATTAAGTTAAGGGCGCCAATAATTTTGTCCAGCCCATTTTTGGAGTTTGGTGACATTATGTCCAATTTGCTTTTTTTTCCTCCCTTTTTTTTGGTTTAGTTCCAATACACACAAAGGGAATAAACATGTGTATAGCAAAACATGTGTTACTGCAATCCTTTTCTGTGAGAAATACTTCATTTTCTTGACAAATTTCAGGGGTGCCAACATTTATGGCCATGACTGTGTGTGTGTATATAGATTTATATTCCTGCAGAAACTTTACTTCTTGTGACCGACTATCTTTGCTTTGCAGGAAACACTCAGAACTTTCAGAGTTAAATGTTAGTGTTATGGAAGCGCTCTCTTTATATACTAAGTTAATGAATGAAGACCCCATGTACTCCATGTATGCAAAGATGCAAAACCAGCAGTACTACATGCCACCAGCAGGGGCCCCTCCACAGCAGGTAATATAATACATAGGGGGTATATGTTTATAGCTTGTCCTACAGGAAGTGACTAGTCAGCATCTTCTAATGCTTTTGTTTATCGTCTATTTTATTTCCCTTTCTCCATTTTTTTAGACGTATCAAGGACCACATCCGAACGCCACGTATCTTGTCAGCGGGAATACGCAGATGGGCCCCATACAGACTTACCCAGTCCCTCCAGAACAGCTTCAGTCTCTAAGCCAGACAGCAGCGCCACTTCCTACAGCCTCTGAACTTCCCAGCCAGTCACCTCAAGCTTCCTATAAGTAATGTGAATATTTTATTTTTTTACTTTAAAGAGCATGTGAGCGATTGTATTCACCCGCATCAGACCCTTCCACGGTGTAGGTTGTGAGCTTCCTTACTTACATACACATGGGGAGATGTACACAACTATTGCAGAATAAACATTATAGTAGTTAATAGCAGCCAGATTAAAGGGGTTATCCAGGAATCAAAAAACAGATGATTTCTTTCAAAGACCGCTCCCTGTCTGTCTCCACTTTGGATGTCGTATTACAACTTTGCTCCATTCACTACAATATAAAAACCAAATTTCCTCCAACGTGATGACGGAATTCAGGGCGCTGGACACAGACAAGAGGGATCTCAAGTTTAATCGCCCATGATGCAACGCGTTTCACAGTAAGACTTCTTCATCAGTCTGAAGACTGCTTCATCAGACTGATGAAGCAGTCTTACTGTGAAACGCGTTGCATCATGGGTGATTAAACTTGAGATCCCTCTTGTCTGTGTGTCCAGCGCCCTGAATTCCATAATCACGTTGGAGAAAATTTGGTTTTATATTTGAGGTTGGACGTGGAGCGGCTGCAGGCGCCTAAAAACCACTACTCTTTTCCATAGTTACACTTGGATTGTAACTTTATGTGGTAAGCACCACTTTTGTTATACCAATCCTGTTTTTAACGGTATCGTGCTACAGAGCGCTGTCTGTGTCTTGTTTTAGTTTACCATTTACTACAATGGAACTGAGCTGCAGAACCACACCCAACCTGGAGACAGACAGGGAGCGGTCTTTGGAAGAAATTAGCTCTGTTTTTTTAAATCCTGGATAACCCCTTTAAGAATATACCATGGTCTGTACAATGTTTAGGTAGTAGTTATGTGTCACAGTAACTTCCACATGATGCCAGGACCCAATCACACTGCCCCCGCTATCATGTCTTTTTCCTATCCTGGTGCCATCTCTTCTTCATTCACCCGGCCATCTACATAATGTACAAGGAATAATGATCCGTCAGACCAGGCCGCCCTGTTCCATTGCTCCTTGCTCCAGTTCTGATTCTCACACGCTGTAGATTCTTCCGGTGGTGGACAGGTCAGCGTCAGCGCTCTTAGTGGTCTGTGGCTTACAGTCCCAAATACAGCAAGCTGCTTACCTCTTTTAAATGATGACTATTAGAAACTTTTCAGCAGTTTGCTCTACAGCAGCTCATCTGTAGGATCGGACCTGATAGGCTAGACTTTACAAACACACGCTCCAATGACCCAGTCATCTAAAGATCACCATTTCGACCTTGCTAAGTCTTGACTAGAGATGAGCGAACTTACAGTAAATTTGATTCGTCACGAACTTCTCTGCTCGGCAGTTGATGACTTATCCTGCATAAATTAGTTCAGCTTTCAGGTGCTCCGGTGGGCTGGAAAAGGTGGATACAGTCCTAGGAAAGAGTCTCCTAGTACTGTATCCACCTTTTCCAGCCCACGGGAGCACCTGAAAGCTGAACTAATTTATGCAGGAAAAGTCATTAACTGCCGAGCCGAGAAGTTCGTGACGAATCAAATTTACTGTAAGTTCGCTCATCTCTAGTCTTGACCAATATATTGCGTCCCCGACAGGCACAATTGTCACGAAGATAAAAATTTTCATTCGTTTTTTTTTCTCTCTCATTAAAGGGGTACTCCGCTACTCAGCGTTTGGAACAAACTGTTTTGAACACTGGACACGGCGCCGGGAGCTCGTGACGCCATAGCCCCACCCTCGTGACGTCATAGCCCCGCCCTCGTGACTCCATAGCCCCGCCCTCGTGACGTCACATGGCCCCCTCAATGCAAGTCTATGGGAGGGGGCGTGACAGCGTCACGCCCCCTCCCTTAGACTTGCATTGAGGGGGCGGGCATGATGTCCTGAGGGGGCGGGGCTATGATGTCACGAGCTCCCAGCATTCGGAACAGTTTGGTCCAAACGTTGAGCAGCAGAGTACCCCTTTAACATTTGCTAACCCACATCAAGTCTACGGGAGGGGGCGCTGTCATGCCCCCTCCCATAGACTTGCATTGAGGGGGCGGGTCGTGACGTTATGAGGGACTGGGCTGTTACGGAACAAGCTCCCGACTCCAGCGTTCGGAACAGTTTGTTCCAAACGTTGAGCAGCGGAGTACCCCTTTAAAAACTGTTTAGAAGCAGATTTTTATGAATTTTATGAAAGAATATCTTTATACAAAATATACAGTACAAAGTGAAATTGGCATATGATTTTTATTTTTCATTTTATTTAAGTGAGTGGAAGGGTCCCATAATACCACTGACTATATAGGGGACTGTAGATCTGTACCGGGACTGTTAAGCCACTGTCCTGATTCCTGAATAGTTTCTATAGGTGCAAAACATGTGGTAGTCACAGACAGTATTTATCCATTTCCTACGAACCAGCATGGATTCCGTCCTCCAGATAAGTGATAGAATAATGCTTAGAATGTAAGTGCAGAGGAAGCTCTGGAGAAGACACCTAGATCCTCTCCGCAGGCTGAACTATGGATATAGGGCTCTTATAAGAAACAGTATAATGGCTTTAATAAAATAACAACATAATAAAGGGGTACTTTCATCTTAGAGTGGTGGCATAGTGCTAAGGCAGTGGCCTTCAAACTGTGGCCCTCCAGAGGTTGCAGAACTACAATTCCCAGCATGCCCGGACAGCCGTTGGCTGTCCGGGCATGCTGGGAGTTGTAGTTTAGCAACATCTGGAGGGCCACAGTTTGAAGACCGCTGTGTTTTAGGTTTGTAATCACTCTTATTATTGACGGGGACCCCCACAAATCCTGCAGTACAAGAGAGGTGCTCGCATCATGCACGGCAGGTAATAGCGGACATCAGCGATCGCGCTCATGTCCACAATTATCCCCTTAGATGCCGTGATCAATACAGATCACAGCATCTGCGGCAGTGCGAGCGTTTGGATGATCGGTAAATTTAAATAGCCCCTTTTTTCACATTTTATCCAAAAAAGCATTAAAAAAAATAAAAAAATAATAATAATAAATCTATTTGGTATCGCCATGTGCGTAAATGTCGGCACTATCAAAATATAATGGTAATTAAAAAAATAATAAAATGGAATTTGTCTAAAAAGTTAAATGTGCGCAAAAGTGGTACCGATAAAAACTACAGATCAAGGCACAAAAAATGATCCTTCATACAGCCCTGTATACGAAAAGTGAGTTATAGATGGTGAGAGTAGAGGGATTTTAAACATACTTATTTTGTGAAAAAAGTTTTTTTTTAAATTATTATTTTTTTTTTTTTAAAGCAGTCCAATAATAGAAAAGCATATAAGATAAGACGGGTATCATTTAAATCATATTGACCCACAGAGTAAAGAAAACGTCTCATTTTACCCTAAAGTGTACAGCAAGAAAAGGAAATTTTATAAAATTGTGGTTTTCTTTTTTTCAATTTCCCCACACAAATATTTTTCTCGGTCGGCTCCATTGGGGGACACAGGAACCGTGGGTATAACTTGCTGACACTAGGCATTAAAGGGGTACTCTGGTGAAAAACTTATTTTTTATTTTTATTTTTTTTAAATCAACTGGTGCCAGAAAGTTAGAGATTTGTAAATGACTTCTATTAAAAAATCTTAATCCTTTCTGTACTTATTAGCTGCTGAATACTACAGCGGAAATTTTCTCTCTCTCTCTCTCTCTCTCTCTCTCTCTCTCTTTCCTCTTTCCTCTTTCCTCTTTCCTCTTTCCTCTTTCCTCTTTCCTCTTTCCTCATCTGCCATATAAGATCAAGGGAAATCTTACAGCTTCGTGCAGTTGAGGGGTTTCTCTAGTCTGATGTATTTTTACCTACGTTAAAACATTGTAACAAATCAGGACTGTAGAGACTTGTGCCCCTGATCCATTTACCTCACACTTACACATTGTAGCATCTTGCAGCTGTTTATGAAGCACTTGGGTCGGGTCCATTTACACTGCGCAATTTTGGCAGCTGAACTACTCCGCTCGGAGATTCTGGTGCAGCAGCCTCCTATTGTTTTCAATGGGATTCTTTTGCGCCATGCACACTGCACAATTTCCACAGTGGAAAATTCCACTGCGAAAATTTAAATTCCAGCCTCCACCAAAAGAATAGACATTAGTTATTCTTTTGGTGGCATTCTGCGCCAGGTGCACTGCTGTCAATGGGTGTGCCGCATGTCCGTGCAGTCTGCCGCTGCAAGGGGATATCCGCTTGGAATTTCGGATTGTTCCAGACCTTAAATTTTTACAGGAAGATTTTGACATGAGAAATTGTAACTTTACTGTTCATTACTTTTATGAACTTATATTACTTGTTATAATTCTGGGAAACAAATCCAAAATGAAACCCTTTTTCCCCCCCCCCCCCGTCATTGTCTTTTAGGTCCGCAGTTGTCGGATCTGCTCCAGGAAGTACGTATGTCGGCCCAGCTCCAGGATACACGCCAAATCCTTCCGCTGCCATAGACCTCTCTATTTATCAAACTGGTACGAACGTGTCCCAAGTCCCACACTATGCGCTCCCCTCCACAACCCTCTCACCATCCTCAGCCAGCCAAGATCAACCACAGAGCTACTCTCAGAAGGCTCTTCTATAAGTCTCAGAAGCCTGGACTTGTCTATCTTAGCTGTAGCACCTATATACTATCTGTAATGTGACCACCCCCACTACGAAACCTTGCCTTTTAATTTCACTACTAGCAAACCGTACGGTAAGCAGAGGTTTAGGTTCCACTGGTCTTTATCCAATTTAACCCTTGTATAATACACTACATAGAGAGAATCTCATAGACGCTGCTGCTCGAGTCCGGCCTTTGGCAGACATTTCCGAAGTTCTCGTTGCATATATACGTGATGGGGTAACTAGTGACGTCAAGGTGTTTTTATCATGGTGGCACATAATGGTGTTATGGTCCTTTTTACTAGAACATTGTCTTGTACATTATATCCACATAGGGACCATGTGTATCATCAGCGGTCCTCCTTTTTACTTTTTCATCATCTGTAAGAATTTGACCGCAGTGGATAAGTGAGATCCTTAATCTGGTTATTGATTACTTTTGCCTGTGCTCTCAACCATTCTATGTCTTGGACCATTGAGTAAGTAGTTACATGCACCTATCAAGGGAGTGGATCCAGTACCACGGTGAAGGTCCAGGTTTTGTGTTTAGTGATACATGGCTGAGCCCAATAATTTTTGAGTCATTGTCCTCCTAAAAAGCCTATTGAGAATTTATATAGGCTTCATGTGTGATGGTTAACCAGCTTCTCTCTGCTGCTTAAGACCTCAGATAAGCAGAGTTACAACCATTCTGGGGACCACATTGTTGTTCACTGAAATTTCTAGAAACAGATTTTTTTTTTTTTCTGGGATAACTGAATGACTATATATATATCTCTATATCTCATCAAAAGGGATGGTCAGGAGCTTGAGAAGATGTGGAAAATGTTATGGTGGCTTTATGTTAATGACACTAAGTGATTGACACCGTGTCACAATCTCTGAATGCAGAACTCCTGTCTCTCCCCTTCTCATCTGTTTGCTTGGGTCGAGACCAGTGATGTGAAGAGGGGAGCTCGCATTAATGCTAATTAGATTTATGACTCCTTAGATAAGGCAGCAGGGAGCCCGTTCTGATGCACACTACTGATACCCTTTATCTAATCACTCTAAGCTCCCCCTTCACATCTTTGGTCTCGTCTTGAGCAGACAGAAAGGAATCGGGAAGCAGACTTGCTTTTTAGAGTGTGCGATGTCACAGCTACAAGGGAGAGGGCGCAGCTCATATGGCAGATTTCTGCACTATGGCTGCCTAAATCCTCTTCTTCTTCTTTTTGAGAATGGAGGGGAGTGCCATTTTGTGCCTGTTGTTGTTTTGACAGGAAGAATAGTTCATCATACTGTACTATTCTTCCCGTCAAAATTAACAGAGCCTGCAACGCAGATATAAGCATAGCTTTAGTCATATCTTTTCTGAGACGAGTGACCTACTGAGCTACCATATCTGCACCAACAACTATTAAAGGGTTACTCCGCTCCCCAGCATCCGGAACATTGAGTTCCTAACGCTGTGTGCGGGTTTCCGTGTGCACGCCCGCCCCCTTGTGACGTCACGGCCTGCCCTCTCAATGAAAGTCTATGGGAAGGGGGCGCGACTGCGCCCCCTTCCCATAGACTTTCATTGAGAGGGCAGGCCGTGACTTGTAAGGGGGGCGGGCGTGTACACGGAAACCCGCACACAGCGTTAGGAACTCAATGTTCCGGATGCTGGGGAGCGGAGTAACCCTTTAAAAGCTGAGTGACAGCTGTAAGCGGGTGAGCTAGTTGTATTGGTTATCACTCTACTTACCCAGAAACGGATCCAACCTAGAAACAGGATAAGGTTTTAAAAGTTGATTTTACTAAAACATGAACACTTCAAGGACTTAAAGGGAATCTGTCACCATGAAAATGCTATCTAATCTATCGGCATCCTGTTATAGAGCAGGAGCAGCTGAGCTATATATATATATATATATATATATATATATATATATATATATATATATATATATATATATATATATATATATATATATAAAATATATATATATAATGTGTATTTGTGGAGAAAAAGATTCAACATAACTTGTAACTTTATTGATTAAATACTCTGCACTTTCTATTCTTAGGAGTCCAGTGGACAGTGTCACAATGATAGGACCGCCCACTAGACTCCTAAACATGGAGAGATCACAGATTTCCATCAAGAATTTACAGGTTAAACTGAATCTTTTCCCCACATAGATAAATATCAATCTATTTAGCTCTTCCTGCTCTATAACCTGATGCCAATAGATTGGATAGTATTTTTTTTTTTTTTTTTTTTTAATGACCGGTCCCCTTTAAGTTCTGTGATTTTATTATTTTTATATATATTTTTTTTTATTTAAATTTTATTGCTTTTAAGTCATCTGGGATTAGAATAAAGCATTTGACTGGGCCTTAGTCACATGAATAGGGCTGAGCTGCAATACCAAACACAGCACATGGGCAAGAGTGGCGCTGTTGGTAAGCAGAATAAAAGTGAAATCTTGTTTAGTTTAACCTCTTGAGTTCACTACTCTGTGTAACACATCTTGAGACAAACAAAAAAAAAAAAATTCTCAATAAAACTTATTCTTAGGAACTACGTAACAAGTGTTTTACGCCAAAGAAAAATCAGGTAAAAATGAAATCCTGTTAGATCACAACATGGCGGGTGTTTGTGTTAATTTTTTTTATTTTTAAATCTATTTAAAAAAAAGGGATAATTAAAAATATATCCAGAATCTCAAAGACCAATAACTCATGTTGTTTTTTTTTTATTTTTATTTTTTGTTTGTTTTTTTTTCTTTAGTTTTTTTTTTTACAGCTACACTTGTAGATAAATACAATACACTTGTATAGAAATGTTTAATGTAGTAAATAAGTTATTTCTTTACTCGGGTAACTTATCTGAATTCTTATGTTTTGTGTCTTTATTACGTTATCATCTCTATTACTTAGAATTTGTCTGTGCATTATAAACGTATTTCAGTATCCTGTATAGCTTCATTTGCTCCTATGTTTATTTTTTTAATTTTAAGAGGTTTTCTAGTGCTGAAGAATAAGATTTATTGATTCTAGGACAGTGTTTCCCAACCAGGGTGCCTCCAGCTGTTGCTAAACTACAACTCTCAGCACGCCCGGAAGGCCTTTGGCTCCCTGTATATAAGTTTATGAATACAGTCTATCTATGGACCTAATAGCACAGATGTGGCTGAAGATCTGAACTTTAGGGGGTCCAATCGATAAGGATCACACTAGAGATGAGCGCACTTGCAGTAAATTCGATTCTTCACGAACTTCTCGGATCGGCAGTTGATGACTTATCCTGCACAAATTAGTTCAGCTTTCAGGTGCTCCCGTGGGCTGGAAAAGGTGGATACATTCCTAGGAAAGAGTCTCCTATCCACCTTTTCCAGCCCACTAGAGCACCGAAAAGCTGAACTAATTTATGCAGGAAAAGTCAGCGACCGCCGAGCCGAGAAGTTCGTGACGAATCGAATTTACTGTAAGTTCGCTCATCTCTACATATTACAAGTAAAGGAAACCTTTAACCCCTGTAATGTCCCGTGACATTTAACCCCTTGTCATCTCTTGTGATTTATAGTGAAATTAGATCAGTATTACTTTACACTGCCACTTCTTACTTTTTTTTTTTTTTTTTTTTGGGGAGAAAAATATCCCTGATGTGGGTAAGAAAAATGTTAAAGGGGTACTCTGCTGCTCAGCGTTTGGAACAAACTGTTCCGAACGCTGGGAACGTGTGTCATCATAGCCCCACCCCTTCATGATGTCACGGCACGCCCACTCAATGCAAGTCTATGGGAGGGGTCGTGACGTTGTCACGCCCCCTCCCATAGACTTGCATTGAGGGGGTGTGATGTCATGAGGGGGCGAGGCTATGACGTCACGAGCTCCCGGCTCCAGCGTTCGGAACACTTTGTTCCAAATGCTGAGCAGCGGAGTACCCCTTTAAGTGGTTATTTTAGATTTTTTTTATTTTTTTTTTTTCATTCTTATATTTGGGAGGGGGCTTCACTTTACTTGTCGAATTTAATAGCAGATTAAAATCTACGAATGATGTATTTTAGTGTGTAAAACTGGACTTTTCTTTTGCATAAACCAAAACACTAGGAATAATTGCAGAGCCGTCTCTCGGGTGCTGCATGTATAAATATTCAGATGAGAGTAGCTTTACTGGACACTAACTCCCAACCTCCCAATTCTGCCTGGCTCATGAACAGTTTATTTGCTGGTCATAGTTTCACGTAATGTGGGTGCGCGGCCAATGACTTAAAATTATAGAGTTGTGTGTGTGCAGCTTTTTTTGTTTGTTTTTATCTTTTTACGCTAGTGTTTCCCAACCAGTGTGTCTGCAGCAGTTTAAGTTGACATAGCAGAAGCAGCAGCACTTTCTTGCACTAATCCATACGTGATCTAGGTTTAGAGCATGTGTGATGTGATATTGCATCCCAGCATGTTTCTGTAGCCATGTATCCTCACAGTACTCTTTACTGCTCATGCTTTGCATTGACCCTTGTTTGTAGATGGAAGGAACTATATAGTGATCCAGCTAATAACACCCTGTGTTGCTCAATCCAGGAATATTGCAATCCTTTGGCTTGCCAACAGTTCTTTGACTTTATAAAACCTCTTACCGTAAGTCCAAGCTTCTCTACAAGCCAAATTTTCTTTTGGTAATTTTTCCCTTAACCCCTTAAGGACCAGGCCGTTTTACACCTTAGGACCAAAGCGTTTTTTGCACATCTGACAACTGTCACTTTAAACATTAATAACTCTGGAATGCTTTTAGTTATCATTTGTTTCCGAGATTGTTTTTTCGTGACATATTCTACTTTAACTTAGTGGTAAAATTTTGTGGTAACTTGCATCCTTTCTTGGTGAAAAATCCCCAAATTTGATGAAAAATTTGAAAATTTTGCATTTTTCAAACTTTGAAGCTCTCTGCTTGTAAGGAAAATGGATATTCCAAATAATAAAATTTTTGATTCACATATACAATATGTCTACTTTATGTTTGCATCATAAAATTGACGTGTTTTTACTTTTGGAAGACACCAGAGGGCTTCAAAGTTCAGCAGCAATTTTTCACAAAATTTTCACTCACTATTTTTCAGGGACCAGTTCAGGTTTGAAGTGGATTTGAAGGGTCTTCATCTTAGAAATTCCCCACACATGACCCCATTATAAAAACTGCACCCCACAAAGTATTCAAAATGACATTCAGTCAGCGTTTTAACCCTTTAGGTGTTTCACAGGAATAGCAGCAAAGTGAAGGAGAAAATTCACAATCTTCATTTTTTACACTCGCATGTTCTTGTAGACCCAATTTTTAAATTTTTGCAAGGGGTAAAAAGGAGAAAAATGTTATTTGTAGCCCAATTTCTCTTGAGTAAGGACATACCTCATATGTCCATGTAAAGTGTTCGACGGGCGCAGTAGAGGGCTCAGAAGCGAAGGAGCGACAAGGGGATTTTGGAGAGTACGTTTTTCTGAAATGGTTTTTGGGGGGCATGTTTCATTTAGGAAGCCCCTAGTGCCAGAACAGGAACGTAACAAGGAATTAAGTGAGCCTTAATACCCCACAGGTGTTTCACGACTTTTGCATATGTAAAAAAAAAAAATTTTTTTTTCACTAAAATGTGTTTCCCTCCAAATTTCACATTTTTGCAAGGGTTAATAGCAGAAAATACACCCCAAAATTTGTAATCCCATCTCTTTTGAGTATTGAGGTACCCCATAAGTTGACCTGAAGTGCACTACGGGCGAACTACAATGCTCAGAAGAGGAGTCATATTTGGCTTTTTGAGAGCAAATTTAGGAAGCCCCTATGGTGCCAGGACAGCAAAAAAAAAAAAAACACATGGCATACCATTTTGGAAACTAGACCCCTTGAGGAACGTAACAAGGAATAAAGTGAGCCTTAATACCCCACAGGGGTTTCACGACTTTTGCATATGTAAAAAAAAAAAAAAAAGAATTTCACTAAAATGTGTGCTTCCCCCCCCCAAATTTCACATTTTTGCAAGGGTTAATAGCAGAAAAGACCCCCCCCAAAATTTGTAACCCCATCTCTTCTGAGTATAGAAATACCCCATGTGTGGACATAAAGTGCTCTGCTGGCGCACTACAATGCTCAGAAGAGAAGGAGCGCCATTGAGCTTTTGGGAAAAAAATTGTTTGGAATGGAAGTCAGGGGCCATGTGCGTTTACAAAGCCCCCCGTGGTGACAGAACAGTGGACCCTCCACATGTGCCCCTATTTTGGAAACTATACCCCTCACAGAATTTAATAAGGGGTGCAGTGAGCATTTACACCCCAGTGGCGTTTGATGGATCTTTGGAACAGTGGGCTGTGCAAATGAAAAATAAAATTTTTAATTTTCACGGACCAGTGTTCCAAAAATCTGTCAGACACCTGTGGGTCATAAATGCTCACTGTACCCCTTATTACATTACGTGAGGGGTGTAGTTTCCAAAATGGGATCACATGTGGGTATTTATTTTTTTGCATTTATGTCAGAACCGCTGTAAAATCAGCCACCCCTGTGCAAATCACCAATTTAGGCCTCAAATGTACATGGTGCACTCTCACTCCTGAGCCTTGTTGTGCGCCCGCAGAGCATTTTACGCCTACATATGGGGTATTTCTGTACTCAGGAGAAATTGCGTTACAAATTATGGGGGTCTTTTTCCTTTTAACGCTTGTGAAAATAAAGAGCAACACCAGCATGTTAGTGTAAATTTTTTAATTTTTTTACACTAACAAGCTGGTGTAGCCCCAACTTTTCCTTTTCATAAGGGGTAAAAGGAGAAAAAGCCCCCCCAAAATTTGTAGTGCATTTTCTCCCGAGTACAGAGATACCCCGTATGTGGCCCTAAACTGTTTTCTTGAAATACGACAGGGCTCTGAAGTGAGAGAGCACCATGCGCATTTGAGGACTAAATTAGGGATTGCATAGGGGTATTCTACGCCAGTGATTCCCAAAGAGGGTGCCTCCAGCTGTTGCTAAATTCCCAGCATGCCTGGACAGTCAGTGGCTGTCCGGAAATGCTGGGAGTTGTTGTTTTGCAACAGCTGGAGGCTCAGTTTTGGAAACACTGCCATACAATATGGTTTTCATTTTTATTGGGGGGAGGACAGTGTAAGGGGGTGTATATGTAGTGTTTTACCCTTTATTATGTGTTAGTGTAGTGTTTTTAGGGTACATTCGCACTGACGTGTTACAGTGAGTTTCCCGCTAGGAGTTTGAGCTGCGGCGAAAAATTTGCAGCAGCCCAAACTTGAAGCAGGAAACTTACTGTAAGCCTGCCCGTGTGAATGTACCCTGTACGTTCACATGGGGGGGCAAACCTCCAGCTGTTTCAAAAATACAACTCCCAGCATGTACTGACAGACCGTGCATGCTGGGAGTTGTAGTTTTGCAACTTCTGGAGACACACTGGTTGGAAAACCTTCAGTTAGGTTCTGTTACCTAACTCGGTATTTTCCAACCAGTGTGCCTCCAGCTGTTGCAAAACTACAACTCCCAGCATGTACTGATCGCCGACGGGCATGCTGGGAGATGTAGTTATGCAATAGCTGGAGGTACGCAACTACAACTCCCAGCATGCCGAGACAGCTGATTGCTGTTTGGACATGCTGGGATTTGCAGTTCTGCAACATCTGGAGGGCTACAGTTTTAGAGAACACTGCAAAGTAATCCCCAAACTGTGGTCCTCCAGCTGTTGCAAAACTACAATTCCCAGCATGCCCTGACAGCAAACAGTTGTTTGGGCATGCTGGGAGTTGTAGTTTTGCCAGATCTGGAGGGCTACAGTTTAGGAACCACTATATAGTGGTCTCAAACTGTAGCCCTCCAGCTGTTGCAAAACTACATATTCCAGCATGCCCAAACAGCTGTCTGGGCATGCTGGGAGTTATAGTTTTGCAACATCTGGAGGGCTACAGTTAGAGACCACTGTATAATGGTCTCAAACTGTACCCTCCAGATGTTGCTAGGCAACTCACCAGCTTCCGTCGGATCCAGCCGCACGTCATCGCCGCCCGCCGATCTCCGTCGCCCGCAGCCTCTGTCACCCGCCCGGATCGGTAAGTGGATCTTCGGCGCCGGTCCCCGTCGTTTCCCCGTCCTGCCCCGCCTATTGTGGGTGGGCAGGACGGGGAAAACTAAAGTTAACCCCCCCGCCCCCTATCTGCTATTGGTGGTCGCGTCTAGACCACCAATAGCAGGGATAGGAGGGGTGGCACCCGTGCCACCACACTCCTATCTCTTCAGGGGGATCCTGGGTGTCCTGATGACCCCCCCCCCTGGGCATTTGCACGGGATGCCTGCTGAATGATTTCAGCAGGCATCCCGCTCCGATCCCCGCCCGGCACACGGCGGGGACCAGAACTGCCCATGACGTAACTGTACGTCCTTGATCCTTAAGACCCAGGGTGTCGTAATGTTACGTCATGGGTCCTGTAGGGGTTAAAGTGGTAATCTAGCGGAAAACAAATTTTTTTTTTCAAATCAATTGGTGCCAGAAAGTTAAACAGATTTGTAAATTACTTCTATTTAAAAATCTTAACCCTTCCAGTACTTATCAGCTGCTGTATGCTCCACATGAAGTTCGTTTTTTAAAAAATTTCTTTTATGTCTGACCACAGTGCTCTCTGCTGACACCTCTGTCCATTTTAGGAACTGTCCAGAGCAGGATAGCTCTGCTATGGGGATTTGCTCCTACTCTGGACATTTCCTAAAATGGACAGAGGTGTCAGCAGAGAGCACTGTGGTCAGACAGAAAATAATCACTCAACTTCCTCTGGATCATAACAGCAACTGATAAGTACTGGAAGGATTAAGATTTTTTTTTTAATAGAAGTAATTTACAAATCTGTTTACGGTAACTTTCCTGCAACAGTTGATTTGAAGAAAAAAAGTTTTCCACCGGAGTACCCCTTTAAACTGAATAAAAAATTATTTTGGAATCTGTTCTCTATTTTTGGATCACTCTGCCACCAGTTGAAGCAATACAGTCTAACCAAAATAATGGCTGTTCATCATTGTGTTCTAAATGTGGCGAGGGGAATAAGCGACCGCTAGACTCTTCGAGTTCGCCCAACTTGTGTTCTTTTTTTGTTGTTGTTTTTTTAGTTCCTTTTGCTTATTTTTCCCCAAATTTTTTATTTTTGTGTCTGATTGACCAGCATGTCTGTACTCATAGCTGTATGTATAGACGTGGTCACCTGGAGTTCATACATAAGTATACCAGGGCTAAAGCACCGCTAGACAAGGTGAAATGTGTACAGTCCCAAAGGAACTACTCACCGACCATCTTGTGAACAATACTTGGTATTTCTCTTTTTTTATTTCGTTTCTTACGATTTCATCATAACCTAAAATATTCATACTTCAAGGTGAGATGTAAGAACTTGGTCAGATGGAGAAACGACCTGAGCCGTAACCTGCTGCACTATGTTTCAGGGGACCCCCTTAGTCAGCACTCACACATGACTACATTGTAATGAATGGAGCCTAGTTGTAATACTGCACACAACCTGAGGACTGGTGTGGTGCTGTTTTGGGAAGGAATGAGTCCTGCTTCTTAATTCCTGGATAACCCCTTAGGGTCTATTCACACGGCAGAATTTCCTATTGTGGAATTCTGTCTCAATTTAAAGCCCATAGACTTCTATGGGATTCCGCACTCCCATTCACACTTCTGAATTTCCGCAAGCGGAAATTCAGAAGTGTGAATGGGAGTGCGGAATTCCATAGAAGTCTATGGGCTTTAATCGCAAGCGGAAATTCTGCCGTGTGAATAGACCCTAAGGGTAGGTTCACACGGGTGGATTTTTTTGCGGGTTTCCCTGCTGCGTATTTGAAAGTGGGCAAGCTCTTCTCGGCTGTCCGCAGCAGATTTTCCGCGGCGGAATTTACGCTGCAGAAAATCCGCTCTGGTCCCTACTGACTTCAATGGGGCTTGCGGCGGATTTTCCACACCGTAAATTCCACCGCAGAAAATCTGCTGCGAACAGCCGAGAAGAGCCCGCCCCCTTTCAAATAACCCAAAAAAAAAATCCGCCCGTGTCAACGTACCCTTAAAGGGATACTCCACTGGAAAACTTTTTTTTAATATTTGTTTTTATTATTTTTTTTTTTTTTTAAACCAACTAATGCCAGAAGGTTAAACAGATTTGTAAATTACTTCTATTAAAAAATCTTAATCCTTCCAGTACTTATGAGCTGCTGTTATGATCTCCAGGATGTTCTTTTCTTTTTGAAATTTCCTTTCTGTCTGACCACAGTGCTCTCTGCTGACACCTCTGTCCGTATCAGGAACTGTCCAGAGCAGGAGAAAATCCCCATAGCAAACCAATGCTGCTCTGGACAGTTCCTGATACAGACAGAGGTGTCAGCAGAGAGCACTGTGGTCAAGACAAAAAAGAAATTCAAAAAGAAAAGAATTTCCTCTGTAGCATACAGCTGCTAATAAGGACTGAAAGGATTAAGATTTTTAAATTAGAAGCAATTTACAAATCTGTTTAACTTTCTGGCACGAGTTCGCAAACTTTTTTTTTCCCACCGGAGTACCCCCTTTTAATTGGGACTGAGCTGCAGTACTAGAAACCGGCCATGGACAAGTGTGGCGCTGTTCCTGGGGATTTTAACCAAGTACAATTGATTTTATTTCTAAGCTGTTATGTATCTCCACTCTGTGTGAATTAATATGTTTACAGGTTTTAAGCATTACATTGGTCTTCATCACCTCGCTGACGCACGAAACATGTCGCCTCTCAACAATTGTGGGTTTAATTTCTAAAATGGCGCTACCACATATAAGGCTGGATACTGTCTGAGTGATGTGGAAACACAGTTGCAGATTGTCTTCTAACATGTCCACTCCAGCAGTAGATGGAAAAATATAGTATCCGCTTGATTTGATCCTAATCTAATAAATGAATTGTTCATAGTTCATTGTATTATAGGCCGAAGTTTGAGATCTGTAGAGTTATAACAAGTGAGAACAATATCTGGATAATAGATATTGCATGATACCAATATTTTTTATTGCTCTAAAATTTTAAGACCACAATTACATTTTTTTTCCCATTTCTGTAAATTATGTTGCAAATTGTTTTCTGAAAATGTAATTTTTTATGTTCTAAATAAATCAAAATATCTAAAAGACTGATGTGCTTGTTGTCTGCTTTATTTTATAGTTTAGTTTCTAAGTTGAATAAAATGTTCTG
Source organism: Hyla sarda (assembly GCF_029499605.1). Lineage (NCBI taxonomy): Eukaryota > Metazoa > Chordata > Amphibia > Anura > Hylidae > Hyla > Hyla sarda. Next base: position 32,999,269 of record NC_079193.1, read on the forward strand.
TACTATACTAAATATACTCTTTAACCTCTTAAGGTTAACCAGGCCATTTTACACCTTAGGACCCGGCCATTTTTTGAACATCTGACCACTGTCACTTTAAACATTAATAACTCTGGAATGCTTTTAGTTATCATTCTGATTCCGAGATTTGTTTTTTTGTGACACATTCTACTTTAACATAGTGGTAAAAAAAAATTGTAACTTGCATCCTTTCTTGGTGAAAAATGTGAAAATTTTATGAAAAATTTGAACATTTTGCATTTTTCTGACTTTGAAGCTCTCTGCTTGTAAGGAAAATGGATATTCAAAATATTTTAATTTTTTTTTCACATATACAATATGTCTTCTTTATGTTTGCATCATAAAATTGACATGTTTTTACTTTTGGAAGACATCAGAGGGCTTCAAAGTTCAGCAGCAATTTTCCAATTCTTCACAAAATTTCCAAACTCACTATTTTTCAGGGACCAGTTCAGGTTTGAAGTGGATTTGAAGGGTCTTCATATTAGAAATACCCCACAAATGAGCCCATTATAAAAACTGCACCCCCCAAAGATACAAAATGATATTCGGTCAGCCTTTTAACCCTTTAGGTGTTTCACAGGAATAGCAGGAAAGTGAAGGAGAAAATTCACAATCTTCATTTTTTACACTCGCATGTTCTTGTAGACCCAATTTTTAAATTTTTACAAGGGTTAAAAGGAGAAAATGTATACTTATATTTGTAGCCCAATTTCTCTCGAGTAAGGAAATACCTCATATGTCTATGTAAAGTGTTCGGTGGGCGCAGTAGAGGGCTCACAACCGAAGGAGTGACAAGGGGATTTTGGAGAGTACGTTTTTCTGAAATGGTTTTTGGGGGGTATGTTACATTTAGGAAGCCCCTATGGTGCCAGAACAGCAAAAAAAAAAAAAAACACATGCCATACCATTTTGGAAACAAGACCCCTTGAGGAACGTAACAAGGAATTAAGTGAGCCTTAATACCCCACATGTGTTTCACGACTTTTGCATATGTAAAAAAATAAAATTTCACTAAAATGTGTGTCCCCCCAAATTTCACATTTTTGCAAGGGTTAATAGCAAAAAATACCCCCCAAAATTTGAAACCCCATCTCTTCTGAGTATGGAGGTACCCCATAAGTTGACCAGAAGTGCACTACGGGCGAGCTACAATGCTCAGAAGAGAAGAGTAGAAGAGAAGAGTCCTATTTGGCTTTTTGAGAGCAAATTTTGCTCGGGGGGCATGTCGCATCTAGGAAGCCCCTATGGTGCCAGGACAGAAAAAATAATCCCCACGTGGCATACCATTTTGGAAACTAGACCCCTTGAGGAACGTAAGAAGGGGTACAGTGAGCATTTACCCCCCCCACTGGTGTGTGTCAGATCTTTGGAACAGTGGTCTGTACAACATTTTTTATTTGCACAGCCCACTGTTCCAAAGATCTGTCGGACACCAGTGGGGTGTAAATTCTCACTGCACCCCTCATTACATTCCGTGAGGGGTGTAGTTTCCGAAATGGGGTCACATGTGGGTTTTTTTTTTTTTTTTTGCGTTTGTCAAAACCGCTGTAACAATCAGCCACCCCTGTGCAAATCACCTCAAATGTACATGGTGCGCTCTCCCTTCTGGGCCTTGTTGTGCGCCCCCAGAGCACTTTGCGCCCACATATGGGGTATCTCCGTAGTCGGGAGAAACTTTTTTCCCTTTTACCTCTTGTCAAAATGAAAAGTATAGGGCAACACCAGCATTTTAGTGTAAAAAATTTATTTTTTTACACTAACATGCTGGTGTTGACCCCAACTTCACCTTTTCATAAGGGGTGAAAGGAGAAAAAGCCCCCCAAAATTTGTTAGGCAATTTCTCCCGAGTACGGCGATACCCCATATGTGACCCTAAATTGTTGCATTGAAATACGACAGGGCTCCAAAGTGAGAGCGCTATGCGCATTTGAGGCCTAAATTAGGGATTTGCATAGGGGTGGACATAGGGGTATTCTATGCCAGTGATTCCCAAACAGGGTGCCTCCAGCTGTTGAAAAACTCCCACATTGCTTGGACAGTCAACGGCTGTCCAGCAATACTGGGAGTTGTTGTTTTGCAACAGCTGGAGGCTCCATTTTGGAAACGGTGGCGTACCAAACGTTTTTCATTTTTATTGGGGAGGGGGGCTGTGTAGGGGTATGTGTAGTGTTTTTTACTTTTTATTTTATTTTGTGTTAGTGTAGTGTAGTGTTTTTAGGGTACAGTCACATGGGCGGGGGGTTACAGCGAGTTTCCCGCTGCGAGTTTGAGCTGCCGCGCAAAATTTGCTGCATCGCAAACTTGCAGCCTGATACTCACTGTAACCCCCTGCCCATGTGAATGTATCCTGTACATTCACAGGGGGGGACCTCCAGCTGTTGCAAAACTACAACTCCCAGCATGCAGTCTATCAGTGCATGCTGGTAGTTATAGTTTTGCAACAGCTGGAGGGACACGGGTTGGGAAACACTGAGTTAGGAAACAGACAATTTTTCCCAACCAGTGTGCCTCCAGCTGTTGCAAAACCACAACTCCCAAACATTCTCAGGCATGCTGGGAGTAGTAGTTCGGCAACATCTTTAGAGCCAGATGTTGCCGAACTACAACTCCCAGCATGCTTGGAGTTGTAGTTTTGCAACATCTGGAGGACTACAGTTTGCAGACCACTAATACAGTGGTTCCCAATCTGTTCCCTTCCAGATGTTGCAAAACTCCAACTCCCAGTATGCCAACTGTCCAGGCATGCTGGGAGTTGTAGTTCTGCAACATCTGAAGGGCCAGATGTTACAGAATTACAACTCCCAGCATGCCTGGACAGTAAGGGCATGCTGAGGATGTGTAGTTTTGCAACATCTGGAAGGGCACAGTGGTCTCCAAACTGTGGACCTCCAGATGTTGCAAAACTGCAACTCCCAGCATGCCCAGACGCCAAGGGCTGTCTGGGCATGCTGGGAGTTGTAGTTTACAGGGTCCCATTACAGCAATGCATGTCGCTTTACGGCGACATGCATTGCTGTAAAGGGCCCGACCGCGGCTGAAGATCTACTCACCTGTCGCCGCCGCCGTCTTCATCGCAGGGATCCGGGTCTTCAGGGACGAGGTAAGTATCGGGGCCGGTCCCCAGCACTCCCCCGCCCCATCCTCCGGTCTTCCTCCCGTCCTCTCCGGACTTCCAGGGGCAGGGTGGGAGGAAGTAACCCCCCCCCCCCCCCCCTGCGATTGGTCGGTTAGCTAACCGACGGATCGCAGGGGATCGGAGGAGGTGGCCGGCTTGCCACCTCGCTCCTATACTTCAGCATGGTCCTGGCTGTCTGTGACAGCCGGGATCATGCAAAATTACCGGGCGGTCGGGTCCCAGAGACCCGATCAGCCCGGTATTGCCGCAGATCGCAAGGGCGATTTCCCTTGCGATTTGCGGCGATCGCCGACATGGGGGGCCTACATGGCCCCCCTCGGCGTTTGCCCTGGATGCCTGCTGAAGGATTTCAACAGGCATCCAGTTCCGATCTCTGCCCGGTGCGCGGCAGAGACCGGAAAACGCCAGGGCGTATGGATACACCCTGGGTCCTTAAGGCCCAGTGTGTGAGGGCGTATCCATACGCCCTGGGTCCTTAAGAGGTTAAGGGGAGGGTGGGGAAAAAAATTTCAAATCAGCTGGTGCCGGAAAGTTAAACAGATTTGTAAATTTCTTCTATATAAAAATCTTAATCCTTCCTTGGCTGTCCGGCCATGCTGGGACTTGTAGTTTTGCAACATCTGGAGGGCCACAGTTTGGAAACCAGTGTGCAGTGGTCTCCAATCTGTGCTCTTCCAGATGTTGCAAAACTACAACGCCTGGGACATTACCTAAAACATTTTTATGGTAGCACTAGCTACCATAAATCTTCAATTTAAATTTGAAAATTGATCTTTTGGTTTTAGGGATTGTGAAGCTCTATTGTCTCCTCATGCTTCTGCAGGCTGTGACATTTTGCCACTATATGGTTTACTGATGCTGCTGGCCCTGATCCTGCTGGCTGGAATCCAATGAAACCGTTTGGAGCGATAACAATGAACCATAACTGATTAAATTAAACATTTGCACTTTCACAGCCAGGGGGGCGCTGAGAGGCAGGGTCTGGAACAGGTGGTATCTCACCTGGCAGAGGACCGCCAGCTCGATGCTCACCAGAATGGGTAATCAAAAAAATGTAATTGATTAAATAAAATAAAAAAATTACATAAAAAATCTGCCACATCCAGACGCTCTGCGGCAGTGAATTTAATAGCGATGCCTGTAATCTGCATGTCCTACTGAATAACAGTATTATTTCACTAACACAGCACACTCCCTATGCGTGTTAGGACAAGGCAAAGTGTTCTACACCCCTATTGAGCCTCTGATGGCCAGAAATATCCATTTTTAATAGCGATTCGCCGCGAATAAATTCGGACCGAACCAAATTTTTTCGGAAAATCGTCCAAATCAAATTTTTCTAAAAATTCGCTCATCTCTAGTTGTAAGGTCACCGACCTGATGTCTTGAATTCGCACTTTGCAAACTTCGCCTTGCCGGTTGGCAAACTTCTGCTCTGCTTGGAGAACCATTAAGTGTTGCTGCGCAGCCCGCTGGCCTGAGGAGGACATGTAGGGGAGAGAGGCAGGCATAGAATCTCCAAAACAGCAAAACAATGTTTCATGATATTCATCCCCAATATGAACTCTGCAGACCCTTTATCAGACATATTAGTTAAAATCACTCCCTGTCCCCTAAGTACGTGCTTCCCCAACTGGATGGTGGGTTCCCAATATCCATGTCTGGGTATTTGTTTCCTGTTACCTGTCACTACCCTGAAATCAACATCATCAGGTTCACACAACAAATTAACATTCCAGTACTTGTAAAAAAAACATCCTTGGATATGGTGGACACTTGGGACCCTGTATCTATTAACGCCTCCAACTGTTCATCTTCTACAATGACTTTTACATAGGGGGCAACATAAAGTGAGAGTCCCGACTTAGATTGTTCTGGGTTTGGACCTGATGTCTGTTTTCCTGGGGGCCGGTCCGCGACCTCAGGGGAAATCTGTTTAAATCCCAACATTGTACTTACCAATGTCAAGATTTGTTGCAGTAGGTACAAAAAGGCCTTTGGGTCCCTGGGGGCCTACTGGGCAGATTATTGCAGGGATTAACATGACTGGAAGCAGAAACAGGTTTCCTTTGTAAGGGCGGTTCATGGTCGGGCGGAGCGGCCCCGACTGGCAAGTTCAATGTTTTGTTTGACACTCTGCAGCTCTGAGGCTGTGGAGGCTGGAAGGGAATTGGGCACTGGGGCGGGACCCGGTAGTGGTGACAAGGGGCTTGCTGCTGCACCCAGGGCTCTGGGACAGAGGCACTACTTTCTTCAGACTCCGTCTCTGGCTCTATGACCTGAATAGCCAGCCTCTTAACCCTTAAACGACCCACGCACGTAAATGTACATCCTGGTTTGGCTGGACTTCCTGCACCAGGACGTACATTTATGTTCTGTGGATGCCTGCGAGCATCGGAGCGGTGCTTGCATCATACACTGCAGGTTCCGGCTGCCATCAGCAGCCGGGGACCCGCCAGTAATGGCCGACATACGCGATCCCGCGGATATCTGCCACTTAACCCCTCAGATGCCGTGTTCAGATCACGGCATCTGCGGCAATGCGCATAATAAAATAGATGATCGGATCGCCCGCATAGGCAGCTCCCCCCCACAATAGTTGGCAGTATAGTTCCCCCACAATAGTTGGCAGTATAGTTCCCCCACAATAGTTTGCAGTATAGTTCCCCCACAATGGTAGGCAGCTCCCCCCCCCCCCCCACAATAGTTGGCAGTATAGTTCCCCCACAATGGTAGGCAGCCCCCCCTCCCCCCACAACAGTTTGGCAGTATAGTTCCCCCACAATAGTTGGCAGTATAGTTCCCCCACAATGGTAGGCAGCTCCCCCCCCCCCCCCACAATAGTTGGCAGTATAGTTCCCCCACAATGGTAGGCAGCTCCCCCCCCCCCCCACAACAGTTGGCAGTATAGTTCCCCCACAATGGTAGGCAGCTCCTCCCCCCCCCCCCCCACCCCACACACACTCACACAGACATACAACCTTCAGCCATATACAGTGTACGGCTGAAGGCTGTATGTCTGTGTGCTGCCCCCCACAGTGTTCCTCCGGCCCGGGGTCACCATCTACTGCTATGGCCTATGGACCATAGCAGTAGGTGCCGGGACCGGAGGAGCGGTGACCGGAACACTGAAGATGACGTGCCGCCGGTCACTTACCAGGCTCCAGCCGGCGCGCGTCTTCCTCCGGTCCTCCTGCGCCTCTATGGTTGTACGCACGGAGGCGGAGGATCGCAGGAGGACCGGAGGAGGACGCGTGGCGGGCGGGGAATGGTAAGTGACCGGAGGACATCCTTATGTCCCGAAAAGATTTTTCGGGACACACAGTGATGTCCGGCATAGGAAAACCTATGATTATCTGCCCGGGGCCGGCTCCTGTGTGTGGCTGCAGGCGGGGGCTGGCCAGAGCAGGTAAAAACTAATACTGTATACTAAAAACCAGGCGGCCTCCAGCTGTTGTAAAACTACAACTACTCAGCATGCCCGGACAGCCTTTGCCGGTCCGGGCATGCTGGGAGTTGTAGTTTCACAACAGCTGGAGGCACCCTGGTTTTTAGTATACAGCAGTGGTCGGCACTATGCGGCCGGTGCTGCTCTGCATACAAGGGCCTGATACTAGTATCAGGCCCTTGTATGTTACCAGTGTGCATTGGGGCGGCCCGCCGCGGCCCGACCGCACTGCAAGAGCCGCATTAAAGTGCGTGAAGAGCCGCAGCTTGCCCGACCACTGTCCTATGGGGGACATAAAAAGTGTAAAAAACAAAAAAAACAAAAAAAATTGAAAAATGTAAAAATAAGTGAAAAATCCCCTCCCCAATAAAAAGAAAAATTTTCCGTTTTTTCCCATTTTACCCCAAAAAAGCATTTAAAAAAAAAAAAATACATATTTGGTATCGCCACGTGCGTAAATGTCCGAACTATCAAAATATAATGTTAATGATCCGTACGGTGAACGGCGTAGACGTAAACAATTTTTAAAAAGTCAAAAAATGCAGCTTTTTTTGTCACATTTTATACAAAAAAATTCATAAAAAATTATATAAAAGTTTTATATATGCAAATGTGGTATTGATAAAATGTTCAGATGACCCTGTATACGGAAAAATGAAAAAGTTATAGGTGGTCAAATTAGGGCGATTTTAGATTACTGATTTGAATTTTTTTTAAGCGGTACAAAAATATTAAAGTATCTAGCCATGGGTATCATTTTAATTCATGTTGACTCACAGAATAAAGAACACATGTCATTTTTACCGTAAAGTGTATAGTGTGAAAAACAAAACCCTCCAAAATGTGCAAAATTGTGGTTTTCATTTAAATTTCCTCCCTAAAAATATTTTTTTTGGGTTTGCCGTGCATTTTACGGTAAAATGAGAGGTTTCATTACAAAAGTGCAATTGGTCACGCAAAAAACAAGCCCTTATATGGGTCTGTAGATGGAAATATAAATGTCATGAGTTATGGATTTTTAGAAGGCGAGGAGGAAAAAACTAAAATACAAAAATAAAATTTGCCTGGTCCTTATGGTGAAAATGGGCTTGGTCCTTAAGGGGTTAAAGGGGTCGAAAACTTTTTTTTTTTACATCAACTGGTGGCAGATTTGTAAATTACTTCTTTTAAAAAATCTTTACCCTTCCAGTACTTTTTAGCAGCTGTATGCTACAGAGGAAATTCTGTTCTTTATGAATTTCTTTTATTGTCTTGTCCACAGTGC